>NC_042958.1:43330436-43362936 GCF_901001165.1 Salmo trutta
AAAGACTCCAGCCACCCAAGTCAGACTGTTTTCTCTGCTACCACACGGCAAGCGGTACCAATACACCAAGTCTGGAACCAACAGGACCCTGAACAGCTTCTATCCTCAAGCCATAAGACTGCTACACAAACACACACACACATACACACACACACACACACACACACACACACACACACACACACACACACACACACACTTCCTGCTATACTGCTAAACTGAACAAAAAGAGAAATGCAACAATTGAAAATATTTTAATTAAGTTACAGTTCATATAAGGAAATCCGTCAATTTAAATAAATTCATTAGGCCCTAATCTATGGATTTTACATGACTGGGCAGGGACACAGCCATGGGTGGGCCTGGGAGGGCACCCACTTGGGAGCCAGCCAGGCCCAGCCAATCAAAATGAGTTTTTACCTCCAAAAGGGCTTTATTATAGACAGAAATAGTACTCAGCAACCCCCCAACCCTCATCAGAAGATCCCGCATATGAAGAAGCCAGATGTGGAGGTCCTGGGCTGGCCTGGTTTCCAAATTGGTAGTTCTCTAAAAATTATGTTGGAGGCGGCTTAAGGTAGAGAAAATTGGTAGAGAAATGAACATTCTCTGGCAACAGCTCTGGTGGACATTTCTGCAGTCAGCGGGCCAATTGTACACTCCATCAAAACTTAAGGCATCTGTGGCATTGTGTTGTTGTGACAAAACTGCACATTTTAGTGTGGCCTTTTATTGTCCCCAGTACAAGTGGCACCTGTGTAATGATCGTGCTGTTTATTCAGCTTCTTGATATGCAACACCTGTCAGGTGGATGGATTATATTGGCAAAGGAGAAATATTCACTAACAGGGATGTAAACAAATTTGTGCCCCCCAAAAAATGATAAATATGCTTTTTTTTTGTGCATACGGAAGATTTCTGCGACGGTCCCATGTTTCGTGACCTGAAATAAAACAACACTTACTTGGGCTCCCGAGTGGTGCAGCGGTCGAAGGCACTGCATCTCAATGCTTGAGGTGTCACTACAGACCCTGGTTCGATTCCAGGCTGTATTACAACCGTCCTTGAATGGGAGTTGCATAGGGTGGCGCACAATTTGGCCCAGCGTCGTCCGGGTTTGGCCGGGGTAGGCCGTCATTGTAAATAATACTTTTTTCCTAACTGATTTCCCTAGTTAAATAAAGGTTAAATGAAAGAAGGAAAAAATGTTGCGTTTTTATATTTTTTTGTTCTGTGTAAATAGCTACCCAGACTATTTATCTGCATTGATCCTCATATGCTGCTGCTGCTGTTTATTATCTATCCTGTTTCCTAGTTACTTTACCCCTACCTTTATGTACAGTATCTACCTCAATGACCTCGTACCGCTGCACATCGTCTCAGTACTGGTACTCCCTGTGTATAGCCATGTTATTACCTGGTACTCCCTGTATATAGCCATGTTATTACCTGGTACTCCCTGTATATAGCCATGTTATTACCTGGAACTCCCTGTATATAGCCATGTTATTACCTGGAACTCCCTGTATATAGGCATGTTATTACCTGGAACTCCCTGTATATAGCCATGTTATTACCTGGAACTCCCTGTATATAGCCATGTTATTACCTCGTACCCCTGCACATTGACTTAGTACTGGTACTCCCTGTATATAGCCATGTTATTACCTGGAACTCCCTGTATATAGCCATGTTATTACCTGGAACTCCCTGTATATAGCCAAGTTATTACCTGGTACTCCCTGTATATAGCCATGTTATTACCTGGTACTCCCTGTATATAGCCATGTTATTACCTGGAACTCCCTGTATATAGCCATGTTATTACCTGTAACTCCCTGTATATAGCCATGTTATTACCTGGTACTTCCTGTATATAGCCATGTTATTACCTGGTACTCCCTGTATATAGCCATGTCATTACCTGGTACTCCCTGTATATAGCCACGTTATTACCTGGTACTCCCTGTATATAGCCATGTTATTACCTGGAACTCCCTGTATATAACCATGTTATTACCTGGTACTCCCTGTATATAGCCAAGTTATTACCTGGTACTCCCTGTATATAGCCATGTTATTACCTGGAACTCCCTGTATATAGCCATGTTATTACCTGGAACTCCCTGTATATAGCCATGTTATTACCTCGTACCCCTGCACATTGACTTAGTACTGGTACTCCCTGTATATAGCCATGTTATTAACTGGTACTCCCTGTATATAACCATGTTATTACCTGGTACTCCCTGTATATAGCCACGTTATTACCTGGTACTCCCTGTATATAGCAATGTCATTACCTGGTACTCCCTGTATATAGCCACGTTATTACCTGGTACTCCCTGTATATAGCCATGTTATTACCTGGTACTCCCTGTATATAGCCAAGTTATTACCTGGTACTCCCTGTATATAGCCATGTTATTACCTGGTACTTCCTGTATATAGCCGCGTTATTACCTGGAACTCCCTGTATATAGCCGCGTTATTACCTGGTACTCCCTGTATATAGCCATGTTATTACCTGGTACTTCCTGTATATAGCCATGTCATTACCTCGTACCCCTGCACATCGTCTTAGTACCGGTACTCTGTGTATATAGCCAAGTTATTACCTGGTACTCAGTGTATATAGCCAAGTTATCGTTACTCATTGTGGATTTATTCCTTGTGCTATACTTGTTTTTCTCTATTTTTCTCTCTGCATTGTTGGGAAGGAAGCATTTCACTGTTACACAACACCTGCTGTTCACAAAGCATGTGACCAAAATAAAATGTTATTTGATTTGAACAATATCGTAACATGGCTAGTGCTGAGGTGGTTTTGCTGATGCCTACAACTGTATGAAAATGTTCTGAAAAGATTAAATGTTCTGAAAATGTTATGAAGACCTGCTCGTTCCATGAAATGGAACTATGTTCTACGTTGTAGAATAATAGTGAAGACATCAAAACTATGAAATAACACTTATGAAATCATGTAGTAACCAAAAAAGTGTTAAACAAATCAAATATATGTTATATTTTGATTCTTCAAAGTAGCCACCCTTTGCCTCGATGACAGCTTTGCACACTCTTGGCATTCTCTCAACCAGCTTCATGAGTTAGTCACCTGGAATGCATTTCAATTAACACGTGTGCCTTGATAATTTGTGGACTTTCTTTCCTTCTTAATGCATTTGAGCTAATCAGTTGTGTTGTGACAAGGTAGGGGCGGAATACAGAAGATAGCCCTATTTGGTAAAAGACCAAGTCCATATTATGGCAAGAACAGCTCAAATAAGCAAAATGAAATGACAGTCCAGCATTACTTTAAGACATGATGGTCAGTCAATCTGGAAAATGTCAAGAACTTTTAAAGTTTCTTCAAGTGCAGTCGCAACAACCCTCAAGCGCTTTGATGAAACTGGCTCTCATGAGGACCGCCACAGGAATGGAAGACCCAGAGTTACCTCTGCTGCAGAGGATAAGTTCATTAGGAGTTACCAGCCTCAGAAATTGCAGCCCAAATATTTGTTTCAGAGTTCAAGTAACAGACATCTCAACATCAACTGTTCAGGGGAGACTCCGTGAATCAGGCCTTCATGGTCGAATTGCTGCAAAGAAACCACTACTAAAGGACACCAATAAGAAGAAGAGACTTGCTTGGGCCAAGAAACAAGAGCAATTGACATTAGACCGGTCATTTGGTCTAATTTAGTCTAAATTTGAGATTTTTGGTTCCATCCGCTGTGTCTTTGTGAGATGCAGAGTAGGTGAACGGATGATCTCTGCATGTGTGGTTCCCACCATGAAGCATGGAGGAGGAGGTGTTATGGTGTGGGGCTGGTGACACTGTCAGTGATTTATTTAGAATTCAAGGCACACTTAACCAGCATGGCTACCACAGCATTCTGCAGCGATACAACATCCCATCTGGTTTTGGCTTAGTGGTACAATCATTTGTTTTTCAGCAGAACAATGACCCAACACACCTCCAGGCTGTGTAAAGGCTATTTGACCAAGAAGGAGAGTGATGGAGTGCTGCATCAGATGACCTGGCCTCCACAATCACCCAACCTCAACCCAATTGAGATGGTTGGGTGAGTTGGACCGCAGAGTGAAAAAAAAACACAGCCAACAAGTGCTCAGCATATGTGGGAACTCCTTCAAGACTGTTGGAAAAACATTCCTCATAAAGCTGGTTGAGAGAATGCCAACCCTGGAATGAGTAGGTGTGTCCAAACCTTGCACTGCTACTGAATATGGAATTGGGTTCCATTTTGGACACAGCCGTGGTAGCTAGCGATCTACGCCCTATACAACTGACATGGGGCTTGAAGCAGTTCACTTGTAGTTTTCCCACATACTAGGTTTGTTATTGTTTACCCAGTTAACATTATGATTCATCAGAATTAAGTTTGATTAATCCTGAACTATTTGAAGAAGAGATTATTCATTGAACAGAGAGAATAACTGTATTAGGTGTGTTATTGTTTCAGTTGGCTAGTGGAGGTGTCATAGAGGACTAGGTTTGAAAAGGGTTTTTGATTTACTTTCCTAGGCTCCTCCCCTGGCTCCTCCTCCTCCTCAGTGATATTGTCGCCTGAACCTACTGGATGATTCATATGTAGTCCACTTCTCTGATAGAAGTCCTTAGCCCAAGTCGTGGTGCTCTGCTTTCACATGGCAGGATTGAGGCCTAGTTGAGCAACCATTAGTGATGATGACAATCATTTGGTGGCTGCACTGGACTGTCGTTGTTGTAGAAGTATTAAAACAATGTCAATTTAATCCATTTTTACATTTTGAGTCTATACTTAACAATACGTTTTGTAGGTTATTTTTTGCAATCATATCCTTTTTTTTTCTTCATTTGAACTTGTTGAACTTTATAGCAGACCAATTCAAAACAGCTTCCATTTGAGGAATCTAGTGCTGTGAATGTAAGCTATATCAGAATGTGTTTTTGAAAGAGAGTGAGTGCATAGAGTTTGTACTCAGAGAATCGTGTTGATTTCATAATTTTTGGGGGGATTGCAGCTGATCTGGTTCTGATTTTCATGCAGCAATGTTACAATGTCTCTGTGTTTGCCAAGCCATAAAAATGTTCCCATTTTAATCTCTCTGATTTAAAAAATAAATAAATAAATCTGAGACACAAACACCTGTTCCACATGTAAAAACCATGCGGATTGCAGACAGAGGAGTGGAACTTTTAGAAATTGAATTGCACATAACTAATATTATCTTAATTTAATAGATTTTTTACATTTACATTTAAGTCATTTAGCAGACGCTCTTATCCAGAGCAACTTACAAATTGGTGCATTCACCTTATGATATCCAGTGGAACAATTTTAACATACTTTTGGTCATGTAGTGTATGTGGACCAGCGTTTGGAAATCCCGCTCATGGATTGGGGCTATAGCAGCACACAAGTAGACTACAAATGCATGCTGGGTCGGGCATGCCCTGAGCGCTATTGGAGTGGGCGAGAAGGCCGACGCTTCCACCTTTGGGAATGTTGCTCCACGCTCCAGTCAAATTGGGCACGCTCCACTCCTTGCTCCGCTCATATACTCTGATGTGGACACCTGCTCGTCCAACATCTCATTCCAAAATCATGGGCATTAATATGGAGTTGGTCCCCCCTTTGCTGCTATAACAGCCTCCACTGTTCTGGGAAGGCTTTCCACTAGATGTTGGAACATTGCTGCGGGAACTTGCTTCCATTGAGCCACGAGCATTAGTGAGGTCGGGCACTGATGTTAGGTGATTAGGCCTGGATCACAGTCTGCGTTCCATTTCATCCCAAAGGTGTTCGATGGGGTTGAGGTCAGGGCTCTGTGCAGGCCAGTCAAGTTCTTCCACACCGATCTCAATTAACCATTTCTGTATGGAGTTTGCTTTCTGCACGGGGACATTGTCATGCTGAAACAGGAAAGAGCCTTCCCCAGAATGTTGCCACAATGTTGGAAGCACAGAATCATCTAGAATGTCATTGTATGCTGTAGCATTAAGATTTCCCTTCACTGGATGTTATGAATCCCTTTGGCCCTGCAGTCTAGGGGGGATGGCAACGAGACCCGTTACATAACTCATGCAAATTATAATCGTGATAAAGTAACAGACAGAACAAATAACCACAGACAACTTAAATTTACCGTCAAACACTATTGGTTTATTTCTAAACACACGGTAATGGGGTGTGAGAAAAGGGGCTGAGCTGGACACAAGGAAAGAAACAATAATCCAAAAACACCCCTAAACTAGACTAGCCTACTTCATTAACAGATGCTAACTAACCAAAAATACAGTGGGTGGTCCGACCAGTTCTAACTAGGGTATTTAGACAACAATTACCTATGGGTAGTGTATGCCCATGGGTGACTTGTCTTGGTACCGCTTTTCCCACCATCAAACAAACAGTCATGCACCACAACAAAACAATGCTCACAGGTACCGGACAACTGTGACATGTATGGGCAAAACAAACGAGCGATCTGCATACAAAGAGAGAGATATAGCGAGAGCTTGAGACACAGAGAGATTTAACACAGAGAGATCGAGCTCACAGAGAGAGATTGAACTCCAGAGAGAGAGATTGACTGGGATTTTAAACCAAGGGAAAGGGATGTGATAGGGTAATGGAAAAGGAGCAGGTGTCTTCTGATTGGGGAATGATGATTGCCACCTGTGAGGAGGAGAAGGAGAGAAAAGAAATACACATACAGGATACACACCACCTGTATCCGTAACACTGGAACTAAGGGGCCTAGCCTGAACCATGAAAAATAGCCCCAGACCATTATTCCACTTCCACCAAATGTTACAATTGGCACTATGCATTGGGGCAGATAGCGTTCTCCTGGCATCTGCCAAACACAGATTCGTCCGTTGGACTGCCAGATGTTGAAGTGTTATTCATCACTCCAGAGAATGTGTTTCCACTGCTCCAGTCACGTGGCAGCGAGCTTTACACCACTCCAGCCAACGCTTGGCATTGGGCATGATGATCTTAGGCTTGTGTGCGGCTGCTCGGCCATGGAAACCCATTTCATGAAGCTCCTGACAAACAGTTATTGTGCTGACGTTGCTTCCAGAGGCAGTTTGGAACTCGGTAGTGAGTGTTGCAACCGAGGACAGATGATTTTTACACGCTATGTGCCTCAGCACTTGGCGGTCCAGTTCTTTGATCTTGTGTGGCCAGTTGAGCCGTTGTTGCTCCTAGCTGTTTCCACTTCACAATAACAGCACTTACAGTTGACCCGGGCAGCTCTAGCAGGGCAGGAATCTGACAAACTGACTTGTTGTAAAGGTGGCATCCTATGACGTTGCCACGTTGAAAATCACTGAGCTTTTCAGTAAGGCCATTCTACTGCCAATGTTTGTCTATGGAGATTGCATGGCTGTGTGCTCATTTGTATTTGTTATTTAATTATTTTTACCCCTTTTTCTCCCCAATTTAGTGGTATCCAATTGGTAGTTACAGTCTTGTCTTATCACTGCAACTCCCGTACGGACTCGGGAGAGGCGAAGGTCGAAAGCCGTGAGTCCCCCGAAACACAACCCAACCAAGCCGCACTGCTTCTTGACACAATACCCGCTTAACCTGGAAGACAGCCGCAACAATGTGTCGGAGAAAACATTGTACTCCTGGCGACCGTGTCAGCGTGCACTGCGCCCGGCCTGCCACAGGAGTTGCTAGAGTGCGATGGGACAAGAACATCCCTGCCGGGCCAAACCCTCCCCCAGCCCAGACGACGCTGGGCCAATTGTGCACTGCCCCATGGGTCTCCAGGGTCACGACCGGCTGCGACAGAGCCTGGACTCGAACCAGGATCTTCAGTGGCACAGCTAGCACTGCGATGCAGTGTCTTAGACTACTGCACCACTCGGGAGGTCTTGTGTGCTAGATTTTATACACCTTTGAGGAGTCTCTGGAGACTGCCGGCTGTTGGCGAGGAGTCCCTGGCGACCCGCCGGCTGTTGGCGAGGAGTCCCTGGCGACCCGCCGGCTGTTGGCGAGGAGTCCCTGGCGACCCGCCGGCTGTTGGCGAGGAGTCCCTGGCGACCCGCCGGCTGTTGGCGAGGAGTCCCTGGCGACCCGCCGGCTGTTGGCGAGGAGTCCCTGGCGACTGCTGGTTTGCAATGGCTTGAGTCTGAATCTTTAAACACAGGTTCGCACACACGCATGCGCAGAGATAGGGGGAGAGAGAGTCTGTGGAAGAGCGATTCATCATGCCATCCACGGCCTTTCCCTCTGCTCCAATTCACCAACTAGCCCCTTCCAAAGAAAACCCCAAATCAGTGAAGGAAAACAAACTGTTCAGAAGAACAACAGAGAATGAACAGATGAAAAATTAGAGAGGAGAGAAGGATAAATCATTTCCTAATCGTATTAATGTTGAACCTGGGGCCATTTCAAAGAAATATTCCCATGTCTGGTTGTCAAGGAAAGATGTCTGAGCAGAATAAATATGCTCATTCCTATGTTTTGAACTTCTAGAAGTCTGTGAGGTATGCATGATCGATTATGTTTGCTTTGGCCATAGTGTTCACACTTCATGTTTTATGGAGAGAGGGATATTGCCAGCCACTGTATTTTTACCACCATGCTTAAGAGACCTACTGTTGGACAGAAAAGCTGTACTGTATGTCTACTCAATTATATTGATTAATTTGATAGATTTTTTTATCTGATCATTTAAAGGTGAATCCTAACTTTTGCTTGATTCGAATTTGAACTTAGTCTCCCGTTGAAATCAAGGGCATGACTAAGTTAAAAGTTGACTTGGGTGGAAGTCAGGATACACCTTTTATAGACCTTGTTTTCCTCTTTGAGTCAATGTATGAATGTTTTCTGAGTCAGCCTTGTTTTCCCTTTAGGAGAATGGATCAGGGTTGCTGGACACGGTGGGAGCGATCGTAGTGGACAGAGAGGGGAATGTAGCAGCTGCAGTGTCCAGTGGGGGTTTAGCCATGAAACACCCAGGCAGGGTGGGACAGGTACAGTAACCATGTCCTCTGGGTCCCAGGCAGGGTGGGACAGGTACAGTAAGCATGTCCTCTGGGTCCCAGGCAGGGTGGGACAGTAACCATGTCCTCTGGGTCCCAGGCAGGGTGGGACAGTAACCATGTCCTCTGGGGTCCCAGGCACGGTGGGACAGTAACAGTGTCCTCTGGGTCCCAGGCAGGGTGGGACAGTAACCATGTCCTCTGGGTCCCAGGCAGGGTGGGACAGTAACCATGTCCTCTGGGGTCCCAGGCACGGTGGGACAGTAACAGTGTCCTCATGGTTCCAGGCAGGGTGGGACAGTATCCATGTCCTCTGGGTCCCAGGCAGGGTCGGACAGTAACCATGTCCTCTGGGTCCCAGGCAGGGTGGGACAGTATCCATGTCCTCTGGGTCCCAGGCAGGGTGGGACAGTAAGCATGTCCTCTGGGTTCCAGGCAGGGTGGGACAGTAACCATGTCCTCTGGGTCCCAGGCAGGGTGGGACAATAACCATGTCCTTTGGGTCCCAGGCAGGGTGGGACAGTAACCATGTCCTCTGGGTCCCAGGCAGGGTGGGACAGTAAGCATGTCCTCTGGGTCCCAGGCAGGGTGGGACAGTAAGCATGTCCTCTGGGTCCCAGGCAGGGTGGGACAGTAAGCATGTCCTCTGGGTCCCAGGCAGGGTGGGACAGTAAGCATGTCCTCTGGGTCCCAGGCAGGGTGGGACAGTAACCATGTCCTCTGGGTCCCAGGCAGGGTGGGACAGTAACCATGTCCAGGACAGGGCTTTAACAGGGTGATATGTTGCCACTTGTCTCTACAAGAGGTTTTGACTTGTATTTACTTTTGTCCTTGTCCACTACTTATTTCCATCATTTAATAAATAAAACATTTAATCTACTATCTGAGACAGCGCAATAGTAATGCTTTCGCCCTCCCTCCCTCCCTCCCTCCCTCCCTCCCTCCCTCCCTCCCTCCCTCCCTCCCTCCCTCCCTCTCTTCTTAGGCTGCTCATCATGGATGTGGGTGCTGGGCTGAGAACACCAGTACCCTGAACCCTTACTCTACTGCAGTGAGTACTTCAGGTAAAACAACCCTTCTCCCTATACCTTGTGTTTATGTGCTCTGTCATCTCTCTATATCTCCGTTTCCAGTCCATTTTGATTTGACTAAGCCTTTTTTGAGAATGAAGCTCCTTGTTGTCCTAACGTTTGAAGAAGAGGAAGAAGTTAGTTTGGACCTGCCTGCTTTAAAGCTGCAATATGTCACTTTTTTTTGGTGACCTGACCAAATTCACATAGAAATGTGTGTTATAGATCTGTCATTCTCATTGAAAGCAAGTCTGAGAAGCGGTAGATCTGTTCTATGTGCGCCATTTCTATGCTTTCTGTTCTTAAGTTTTGTTTTTTTGCGTCTTTTTACTTTCGTTTCTTTACACCAGCTGAACAAACAAACACCGACAAACAAATGGGGGAAAAAAATGTATGGAAAGTATATTTCACAGCGGTTTAATTGGTGCAATGTTTCTCTACATTGCTTGTTTTGTCATATAGCAACCAGGAAATGGAGGAGCAGTTTCTGCATCTTGCCTCCTTAACTTGCAATGTGTTCTGATTTAAATGTTTCTGAAGTGCAGATATAAGTCAGATACAGTTATGGGCTGCATTCCAAACGACACTGCTTTTAACCAGGGACCTGGTTTAAAGTGGTGCACTGTATAGGGTAGGGGTATCCAACTCTTACCCTACGAGGTCCGGAGCCTGCTACTTTTCTGTTCTACCTGATAATGAATTGTACCCACCTGATGTCCCAGGTCTAAATCCGTCCCTGATTAGAGGGGAAGAATGAAACAACACAGTGCAATTGACTTCAAGGTCCAGAGCTGATTTTGAGGGCTATAAGGCGGTGTGTTCCATTTGGTCTCTTATGTAGCTGACTGAGCCACGATGGTTTCTTATGTAGCTGACTAAGTCACAATGGTCTCTTATGTAGCTGACTAAGTCACTGACTGAGTCACGATGGTCTCTTATGTAGCTGACTAAGTCACTGACTGAGTCACGACGGTCTCTTATGTAGCTGAGTAAGTCACTGACTGAGTCACGATGGTCTCTTATGTAGCTGACTGAGTCACGATGGTTTCTTATGTAGCTGACTGAGTCACGATGGTTTCTTATGTAGCTGACTAAGTCAGGATGGTCTCTTATGTAGCTGACTAAGTCAGGATGGTCTCTTATGTAGCTGAGTAAGTCACTGACTGAGTCACGATGGTCTCTTATGTAGCTGACTAAGTCACTGAGTCATGATGGTCTCTTATGAAACTGACTAAGTCACGATGGTCTCTTATGTAGCTGACTAAGTCACTGACTGAGTCACGATGGTCTCTTATGTAGCTGACTGAGTCACGTTGTCCCTTATGTAGCTGACTAAGTCACAGTGCTTTGGATGGCTGCCCTCCCCCTCATCTTCTACATCAGTCACTTCCCTACTTGTTCAGTTCATTGTGGAGTTTCTCTTTGTTAGTCATCTGCAGTCCAGGTGTACTGCAAGGCTCAGTGGTTCTGCTAGTTTAGCCTAACACGTGACACCTGTTGTATGTGGATAGTGAGGATGGGAGGGAGGGTGCATGAGGTCACGTGGGGGGGGGGGATTTGTGACCCAAATGGCACCTTATTGGTTCTGGTCAGATGTAGTGCACTATATAGGGAATAGGGTTACATTTGGGAGGCAGCCAGGGGCTGGGCAGTATTCCTCCTCAGCGGACCGACTGGCCCCTTCTCAAGGCCCAGTTTGTTGGAATCCTCCAAAACTTAAAGAAGTTCGATTATCTGTTGTGCGTTAGCCTGCTGGTGACATTTCACTATGTAGACCTATTGTCCTTGTTCTCAAAGTGTGATCGTCTCCTTACGTTGCTTTTTAACCACTAAAAAGAACTAGTATTTTTTTTCAATGGAGTGGTTCTGTTTTGTTAGTTTAGAGTTTCTCCTTTATGTCTCGCTCATAAATGGAGATGTATTAACTGAGCAGAACTGGCAGAGGGAAAGAGAGGGAGAAAGAGGGGTATGAGAGAGGGCGAGAAAGAGGGAGAGAGAGGAAAGAGAGAAACAGAGCCAACGAGGGAGTCTGACTAGACTGTCTCTCTCTGCTCCCAGACTCACACTAACTATGCAGTGCTGGCAAGGAAAGGGAGAAGGATGGAGGGAGAGAGAGAGATAGCGAAGGATGGAGGGAGAGAGAGAGAGCGAGCGAAGGATGGAGGGAGAGAGAGAGAGCGAGCGAAGGATGGAGGGAGGGAGGGAGGGAGAGAGAGAGAGCGAGCGAAGGATGGAGGGAGGGGAGGGAGGGAGAGAGAGAGAGCGAGCGAAGGATGGAGGGAGAGAGAGCGAGCGAAGGATGGAGGGAGAGAGAGAGCGAGCGAAGGATGGATGGAGGGAGAGAGAGAGAGCGAGCGAAGGATGGATGGAGGGAGAGAGAGAGAGAGCGAGCGAAGGATGGATGGAGGGAGAGCGAGCGAAGGATGGAGGGAGAGAGAGAGAGCGAAGGATGGAGGGAGAGAGAGAGAGCGAGCGAAGGATGGAGAGAGAGAGAGAGCGAGCGAAGGATGGAGGGGGAGAGAGAGAGAGAGCGAGCGAAGGATGGATGGAGGGGGAGAGAGAGAGAGCGAGCGAAGGATGGATGGAGGGAGAGAGAGAGAGAGAGAGCGAGCGAAGGATGGAGGGAGAGAGAGAGAGAGAGAGCGAGCGAAGGATGGAGGGAGAGAGAGAGAGAGAGAGCGAGCGAAGGATGGAGGGATGGAGGGAGAGAGAGAGAGAGAGCGATGGAGGGAGAGAGAGAGAGAGAGCGAGCGAAGGATGGAGGGAGAGAGAGAGAGCGAGCGAAGGATGGAGGGAGAGAGAGAGAGCGAGCGAAGGATGGAGGGAGAGAGAGAGAGCGAGCGAAGGATGGAGAGAGAGAGAGAGAGCGAGCGAAGGGATGGAGGGAGAGAGAGAGAGCGAAGGATGGAGGGAGAGAGAGCGAGCGAAGGATGGAGGGAGAGAGAGAGCGAGCGAAGGATGGAGGGAGAGAGAGCCAGCGAAGGATGGAGGGAGAGAGAGAGAGAGCGAAGGATGGAGGGAGAGAGAGAGAGCAAGCGAAGGAGGGAGAGAGAGAGAGCGAGCGAAGGATGGAGGGAGAGAGAGAGAGCGAGCGAAGGATGGAGGGAGAGAGAGAGAGCGAGCGAAGGATGGAGGGAGAGAGAGAGAGAGAGAGCGAAGGATGGAGGGAGAGAGAGAGAGAGAGAGAGAGAAGGGAGGGAGAGAGAGAGAGCGAAGGATGGAGGGAGAGAGAGAGAGCGAGCGAAGGATGGAGGGAGAGAGAGAGAGCGAGCGAAGGATGGAGGGAGAGAGAGAGAGCGAGCGAAGGATGGAGAGAGAGAGAGAGAGCGAGCGAAGGATGGAGGGAGAGAGAGAGAGCGAAGGATGGAGGGAGAGAGAGCGAGCGAAGGATGGAGGGAGAGAGAGAGCGAGCGAAGGATGGAGGGAGAGAGAGAGAGAGCGAAGGATGGAGGGAGAGAGAGAGAGCGAGCGAAGGAGGGAGAGAGAGAGAGCGAGCGAAGGAGGGAGAGAGAGAGAGAGAGCGAGCGAAGGAGGGAGAGAGAGAGAGAGAGCGAGCGAAGGATGGAGGGAGAGAGAGAGAGCGAGCGAAGGATGGAGGGAGAGAGAGAGCGAGCGAAGGATGGAGGGAGAGAGAGAGAGCGAGCGAAGGATGGAGGGAGAGAGAGAGAGCGAGCGAAGGATGGAGGGAGAGAGAGAGAGAGCGAGCGAAGGATGGAGGGAGAGAGAGAGAGCGAGCGAAGGATGGAGGGAGAGAGAGAGAGCGAGCGAAGGATGGAGGGAGAGAGAGAGAGCGAGCGAAGGATGGAGGGAGAGAGAGAGAGCGAAGGATGGAGGGAGAGAGAGAGAGCGAGCGAAGGATGGAGGGAGAGAGAGAGCGAGCGAAGGATGGAGGGAGAGAGAGAGAGCGAGCGAAGGATGGAGGGAGAGAGAGAGAGCGAGCGAAGGATGGAGGGGGGAGGGAGAGAGAGAGCGAGCGAAGGATGGAGGAGAGAGAGAGAGCGAGCGAAGGATGGAGGGAGAGAGAGAGAGCGAGCGAAGGATGGAGGGAGAGAGAGAGCGAGCGAAGGATGGAGGGAGAGAGAGAGAGCGAGCGAAGGATGGAGGGAGAGAGAGAGAGCGAGCGAAGTGGAGGGAGAGAGAGAGAGCGAGCGAGGAGGGAGGGAGATAGAGAGCGAGCGAAGGATGGTGGAAGAGAGAAGAGCGAGCGAAGGATGGAAAGGGAGAGAGAGAGAGCGAGCGAAGGATGGAGAGAGAGAGAGCGAGCGCAGATGGAGGGAGGAGAGAGAGCGATCCGAAGATGGAGGGAGAGAGAGAGAGCGAGCGAAGGATGGAGGGAGAGAGAGAGATAGCGAAGCAGAAAGGATGAGGGGAGAGAGAGAGCGAGCGAAGGATGGAGGGAGATAGAAGAGCGAGCGAAGGATGAGGGAGAGAGAGAGAGCGAGCGAAGGAATGTAGGGTAGATAGATGAGCGAAGAGCGAAGGATGGAGGGAGGAGAGATGAGAAGCGAGCGAAGGATTTAGCGGTGAGAGGATAGAGCTAGTCGAAGGATGGAGGGAGGGAGAGAGAGAGCGAGCGAAGGATGGAGGGAGAGAGAGAGAGAGAGAGAGCGAAGGATGGAGGGGGAGAAAGAGAGCGAGAGAGCGAAGGATGGAGGGGGGGAGAGAGAGAGAGCGAAGGATGGAGAGAGAGAGAGAGAGAGCGAAGGATGGAGGGAAAGAGAGAGAGCGAAGGATGGAGGGAAAGAGAGAGCGAAGGATGGAGGGAAAGAGAGAGCGAAGGATGAGGGAGAGAGAGAGCGAAGGATGGAGGGGGAGAGAGAGCGAAGGATGGAGGGGGAGAGAGGAAGCGCAAAGGATGGAGGGAGAGAGAAAGAGAAGGATAGAGTGAGAGAGAGACAGTGAGGAGGCAGTGTTTCCCCTGGTTCTCATTCACACCACTGGACTGTAGGGTGATGAGGTGGCTGTACTCTCCTGGCTCTCATTCACACCACTGGACTGTAGGGTGATGATGAGGTGGCTGTACTCTCCTGGCTCTCATTCACACCACTGGACTGTAGGGTGATGATGAGGTGGCTGTACTCTCCTGGCTCTCATTCACACCACTGGACTGCAGGGTGATGATGAGGTGGCTGTACTCTCCTGGCTCTCATTCACACCACTGGACTGTAGGGTGATGATGTGGCTGTACTCTCCTGGTTCTCATTCACACCACTGGACTGTAGTGTGATGATGTGGCTGTACTTTCCTGGCTCTCATTCACACCACTGGACTGTAGGGTGATGATGAGGTGGCTGTACTCTCCTGGTTCTCATTCACACCACTGGACTGTAGTGTGATGATGAGGTGGCTGTACTCTCCTGGCTCTCATTCACACCACTGAACTGTAGGGTGATGATGAGGTGGCTGTACTCTCCTGGTTCTCATTCACACCACTGGACTGTAGTGTGATGATGAGGTGGCTGTACTCTCCTGGCTCTCATTCACACCACTGGACTGTAGGGTGATGATGAAGTGGCTGTACTCTCCTGGTTCTCATTCACACCACTGGACTGTAGGGTGATGATGTGGCTGTACTCTCCTGGTTCTCATTCACACCACTGGACTGTAGGGTGATGATGAGGTGGCTGTACTCTCCTGGTTCTCATTCACACCACTGGACTGCAGGGTGATGATGAGGTGGCTGTACTCTCCTGGTTCTCATTCACACCACTGGACTGCAGTGTGATGATGAGGTGGCTGTACTCTCCTGGTTCTCATTCACACCACTGGACTGCAGTGTGATGATGAGGTGGCTGTACTCTCCTGGTTCTCATTCACACCACTGGACTGTAGGGTGATGATGAGGTGGCTGTACTCTCCTGGTTCTCATTCACACCACTGGACTGTAGGGTGATGATGAGGTGGCTGTACTCTCCTGGTTCTCATTCACACCACTGGACTGTAGGGTGATGATGAGGTGGCTGTACTCTCCTGGTTCTCATTCACACCACTGGACTGTAGGGTGATGATGAGGTGGCTGTACTCTCCTGGTTCTCATTCACACCACTGGACTGTAGGGTGATGATGAGGTGGCTGTTGGCTCATGGCCTGGTCTGTTTGTTACAAATATAAGTTGTAACTTGTCACTCTGATCTTAAAGGGATAGTGTGAGATTTTGACAATTAAGCCTTTTTTTAACTACCCAAAGTCAAATGAACTATTTTGGATGTCTTTGCATGCAGTTTGAATTGAAGTTGAAGTTAGTTTTGCAAGCCTTTATTATCTAGCGTTCGCTCAATGACAGGAAGTCTATGGGAACAGCGTGCTAGTTAGCAATTGCAGTAACGCTAGTCCGTAACTTCCATAATTTGCAAAATCTCGCACTGTCCATTTAAAAGCGCATCTCTGCAGAAATATGTGGGCCACCACTGCTAAATGAATATAGGGGAAATGCTGCAGGAAGAGAGAGAACCAACAAGTCCCATAGCAGGCAGGGGTTCAGCCAATTGAAAGGTCATGCTTTTATTGGAGTCTCAGACCAGACAGGGGTTCAGCCAATGAAAAGTCATGCTTTTATACGAGTCTCAGACCAGACAGGGTTCAGCCAATGAAAGGTCATGCTTTTATAGGAGTCAATGAGAGTTCTATTGGCGTAGTAACGGGATACAGAATCAATTACTATGTGATATTATGAGAACAAGATTTGGTGTTTTCCTGCACTATTACTTAGACTTGATTATGGTAGAATGTTGTGATTAGAGGGAAGGAGGGTATAGCTTTATATATGACAAGAGGCAAAACGTACCAGCTGTAGTCAGGAAATGACACGGAGACAGAGAGACAGCTGCCACCCCACAGACAGACTGACTGACTGATGTGGGTAGATTTTGGCATTAGCGGGTAAGAATGTCTATTTCACCAGGTCATGTTGGCATTTGGGAACAGGTTATTTATTTATTTTTTTTATTATTTTTTATTTTTTCAAAGCCCAAATGTAAGAAGTTCATCGAATGAACCTTGAAAGGTGTTTTTTGGCCAGTTACATCGTGTTTTTCAAGCGCTAGTTGGTTGTTCAATGTTAGTTGAAGCTGAAACGTTCTGCTGGTAGTGACATTATCATGTCTGACAGACATGTATATATATTATTTATTATCAACGTCCGTTGTTTAAAAGATTCGGGTCACAAAAAACTGAATTTGAGCAATATACCACGTAACTTCTTACTAGTCATACATTTATATATATTTTTTTAAACATTAGAAAGTGCTAGATGCGTCACTGCAGATAACTGGTTCGAATCCAGGCTGTATCACAACCGGCCGTGATTGGGAGTCCCATGGGGTGGCGCACAATTGGCCAAGTGTAGTCATGGGTTTGGCCGGTGTAGGCCGTCATTGTAAATAAGAATTTGTTCTTAACTGACTTGACTAGTTAAATAAATAATACATTTTAAAAAATGCCGGATTTCCTGGAAACTGAAGAGTCCATTCACATTGAATATGTCTTTTGAAAGTATAAATACTCTTCTTAGATCAGTAATCTGATATAAATGGTTTCTTACACGCTAAGAATTCTTTGTTACGCCATATTGGAGTATGAATGCCATTTAAGATTAGATCTCATATGCTTTCCACACATTTACTGAGTATGCTTATAATAGGTCCAAACAATAATGCACATTTTTTTTGTTTTTTGATTAAATCCAGAAAAGAATACATCTTGTAATCTAATTGGAGAAGCTGGAGAAGTTGTAGAGCCTGTAGAGGCTGGAGAAGTTGTAGAGGCTGGAGAAGTTGTAGAGGCTGGAGAAGTTGTAGAGGCTGGAGAAGTTGTAGAGGCTGGAGAAGTTGTAGAGGCTGGAGAAGTTGTAGAGGCTGGAGAAGTTGTAGAGGCTGGAGAAGTTGTAGAGGCTGGAGAAGTTGTAGAGGCTGGAGAAGTTGTAGAGGCTGGAGAAGTTGTAGAGTCTGGAGAAGTTGTAGAGTCTGGAGAAGTTGTAGAGTCTGGAGAAGTTGTAGAGTCTGGAGAAGTTGTAGAGGCTGTAGAGCCTGTAGAGGCTGTAGAGCCTGTAGAGGCTGTAGAGGCTGTAGAGGCTGTAGAGGCTGTAGAAGAGCTTGTTTGTTGACTCTTCTACAGCCAAGGAACCAGAAGCCTTTGGGTTTAACCAGGAAATTAATTTGGAATGATGGGTGATACATTTTTTATTTATTTTTTATTTTTGAACTACAAGTCCTCCTGATGCTTTTGTTGTGAGTTCAGGAGGTTTTTCCATCAATACCAGGCGCTTTGTCTTTCTTCATATTTAAAAGAGCATCTTTAATTTCAGATTAAGTGACAGGTTCCTCTAATACAGCTGTTTCTTCTTGATAGAGTTTGAGCAACGTAAGGTTCTCCAGGAACTGCCGACAAGCAGAAGTATCAAAGCCATGTGAGGAACTGTATTCAATCTGAATAATATGCTCTAACCGTTGTATTCATATCTGTAGGATCAGAGATCAGTGCCTTGGTAGGAGATCTGACCAAGATCAGCTGATCTTGTTTCAGCATGTTTAAGCTGCAGCACCAGGATGTGGCTAGGCCTACCCTTTTGAAAATGTGTATTTTTGTCTCACCCTCTAAATTGTTTTTTATTTTTGTCGCACCCTCTTGCATAATGAATTATGCTCTACGTCTCAACAGGTCATTAAGTTCCAGTCTATTTGTTTTTAGCTCAATTTCTTTCACTGTTAAATAGTTGTTTTTAAGAGAGTCTTCCAGCATTTTACAATAATTTTCCAATTCACTGATCTGAAGTCTTAATTTCTGTAAATTAGAGGAACAATGTGTTTCCTCTTAGGAAACATTTTTCAGCTAACCATGCCCTAGTTGAGTCCTCCACTGAGTGCTGATTTATTTAAAAATATATATATATATTTTAAATTGGATCTAAATTGAGAGATGAAGTCAGAGTTGTGTAGTAAAATATTATTAAACCTCCATCTCATTGCACTCTTTTTCATTGGGGAAGAGTTACAATTTTACAAAGAATGGGATTATGATCAGATAGAATGGCCAGTGTTGTTTTTAAAAAGTTCCATGTTACCTGTAATATCAGTAGATGTTTAAACATAGCCAATTCTCGAGAAAGTCTTACATCTAGCAGTAAAGTGTGTATAGTCATCTCCAACGGTCATTCAAATTTAAGGTCTTTAAGAAATGAACTAAGTACATTGGAAGCATTCACTTGTGATGAGCTATGAGAAGGTCCAGATCTATCTAGCATAGATCTATGAGAAGGTCCAGAACTATCTAGTATAGAGCTATGAGAAGGTCCAGATCTATCTAGCATAGAGCTATGAGAAGGTCCAGATCTATCTAGCTTACAATCAATAATGGCATTCATGTCAGTTCCAATAATACGAGTATAATCTGATAAATGGATCAGGCTTCTGGTTACAGAAGGGAGAATTATTTGGGGGGGGTGCATAAATTGATACAAATGTTGTTTCCTTCCATACAGAGTGGAACCTACAGTGCCTTGGGAAAGTAATCAGACCCCTTGACGTTTTCCACATTTTGTTACGTTACAGCTTTATTCTAAAATGGATTAAATCATTTTTTTACCCCCCTCAATCTATACACAATACCCCATAATGACAAAACAAAAACATGTTTTTAGATTTTTTGGGGCAAATTTATAAAAAAAAAATACTAAACTGAAATCACATTTACGTAAGTTTTCAGACCTTTTACTCAGTACTTTGTTGAAGCGCCTTTGGCAGCGATTACAGCCTGAAGTCTTCTTGGGTATGACTCTACAAGCTTGGCACACCTGTATTTGGGAAGTTTCTACCATTCTTCTCTGCAGATCCTCTAAAGCTCTGTCAGGTTGAATGGGAAGCGTTGCTGCACAGCTATTTTCAGGTTTCTCCAGAGATGTTAGATAGGGATCACATCTGGCTTCTGGCTAGGCCACTCAAGGACATTCAGAGACTTGTCCCAAAGCCACTCCTGCATTGTCTTGACTGTGTGCTTAGGGTTGTTGTCCTGTTGGAAGGTGAACCTTCACCGCAGTCTAAGGTCCTGAGCGCTCTGAAACAGGTTTTCATTAAGGATCTGTATGTACTTTGCTCCTTTCATCTTTCCCTCGATCCTGACTAGTCTCCCAGTCCCTGCCGCTGAAAAACATCCCCACAGCATAATGCTGCCACCACCATGCTTCACCGTAGGGATGGTGCCAGGTTTCCTCCCAACGTGACACTTGGCATTCAGGCCAAAGAGTTCGATCTTGGTTTCATCAGACCAGAGAATCTTGTTTATCATGGTCAGAGTCCGTTTGGTTCCTTTTGGAAAATTCCAAGTGGGCCGTCATGTGCATTCTACTGATGAGTGGCTTCTGTCTGGCCACTCTACCTCAAAGGCCTGATTTGGTGGAGTGCTGCAGAGATGGTTGTTCTTCTGGAACGTTCTCCCATCTCCACAGAGCAACTCTGGAGCGCTGTCAGAGTGACCCTGAACGTGGCCCTTCTCCCCCAATTGCTCAGTTTGGCTGGGCGGCCAGCTCCAGGAAGAGTCTTGGTGGTTCCAAACTTCTTCCATTTTAAGAATGATGCAGGCCACTGTGTTCTTGGGGACCTTCAATGCTGCAGACATTTTTTGGTACCCTTCCCCAGATCTGTGCCTCGACACAATCCTATCTCGGAGCTCTACGGACAATTCCTTCAACCTCATGGCTTGGCTTTTGCTCTGACATGCACTGTCAACTGTGGGACCTTAAATAGACAGGTGTGTGCCTTTCCAAATCATGTCCAATCAATTGATTTTACCACAGGTGGACTCCAATCAAGTTGTAGAAACATCTCAAGGATGATCGATGGAAACAGGATGCACCTGAGCTCAATTTAGAGTCTCATAGCAAAGGATCTGAATACTTATGTAAATAAGGTGTTTGTTTTCTATTTTTAATACGTTTGCAAAAATGTCCAAAAACCTGTTTTCACTTTGTCATCGTGATATTTTGTGTAGATTGATGAGGATTTGTTTTCTCCATTTTAGAATAAGGCTGTAACGTAACAAAATGTGGGAAAAAAAGTCAAGGTGTCTGAATACTTTCCGAATGCACTGTATTTAACTAGATCTGCCCAGTTTTTCATTTCCAGATTGGGTTTATGTAGAATAAGCACCCCTTTAGATTTAGAAGCAGGAAGCAGCTGCCAGTTTGTAGTTGTTTTGAAGTCTGGGGACATCCCCCCCTCTAAAAGATGTCTCTTGCAATAGAGCAATGTCAACTTGATTTCTCCGTAATAAGTCAAGACATTTAATTAGCTTATTTGGCTCATTGGAGCCCCTCAGATAACAGGAAATGGTCAATAAATTAGCCATGAGCCATCTGTGTTGATGTGTATACCAGTTTGATAAAAAGGAGGGAAAAGTAACTAGCTGTAAAGTTACTATTCAGTTGCCAACTAAATAATTGTAAACCAGATATTCCAGAAAAAACAAACAGTGAACATATAAATTGTTTGCTCAAGTTATATATAAAATTACAGAAGCCTTTAGATTGCCTTTCCACCCCAATATCCCTGTAAAATATATAAAAAACAATTGAAACAAAGAAATCCTCCCTGACAGGTTAGGACAGAACAGTCCTCCCTCTCCAACTCAATGTTAGATCCGTGACTGAACGCTGAAGTGTCTATCACTAAAACCCTCCCAATAACCCTGAATGTCTCACTCCATTTCCTAAATATCTTGTATTAACTGACACAATGAGGATAGGACAACGGAAAGACATGATCTGTTGACTTTAGCCTAAATGTAGCACAAACATGGAGAACATTTTTATTATTATTATTTTTTTTTAATCATGGTGATCCAAAGATTTGATTTTCCCATCCCTGGCTGTAGTGACACAGAGAGAATAAACAGAAGACTGTGGGAGAATATGGTTCAGTGCTATTAGCTTAATTAAATTAATTAATTAATAGGGAGGATTTGTCTAAAATCTACTAACATTTTCTTGAGGTTCTGATCTGGTGTGAGAACCCCCCCCCAATTTGAGGACGATCCTGATGAGAAATTGTGTGAGTTGCCAGCTACAGTATTCTACTATCTCACATACATGCCTTTTTTTTAAAACTCTGTAATGCCTTGCATCCACCGGATCAATATGTGGTGATTTTGTATCTTTTTTTTACCCGTATCTTTTTACAAAATAATCTGCTGAATTTGAATAATTGTTTATGTTCCTTAGGGCTCACTCGGTGCAAACATCACAATAGAAGATCACAGAAACCCTCTTGATTTTTGTAGTGTAAAGATGGGAGGGGACACCCTGAGGCAGTAGGTCTGTCACAAGAATAAAGAAACCCGTCTCTTTCATATCCTGTCTTTTCCAGAGCCAACAAAGCAACGGCGTGCGTGTTTAATGTATTTATACAATGTATATGTGCATGCCTAGTCTCTGTGTAGGAATAGATCTTACAGTATACCCTCTAAAAGCTGTTTTTATCGTGGAAAAATAACCTTTAAAAAAAACTCCACCATTCATTTTGCTGTCGCGGGGTATAAAGGATGTTTCTGAATAGCTGCTTCTGTATTGTCATCCTCTTTCCTTTAAGATGAGAGGCTAGAAGCTGGTTGGTTGACTTCTCTTTAGCTTGTGGCAAACATTAACTCTTTTGATACTGTTCGTAGTTCCTTCAGCCAAGTGCTTTTCAGCTGTGTTAGAGGCTGATTTGGTCCGACAGGCTGAAGTTAGGGGTCATGTCTATTTGGTCCGAGAGGCTGAAGTTAGGGGTCATGTCTATTTGGTCAGAGAGGCTGAAGTTTGGGGTCATGTCTATTTGGGCCACAGAGAGAAGTCTCTCAGCTTGCATGCATACGCAAACAAGATACAAACAGGATAAAAACACTCACACACTCAGCAGCATCAGAGCAGTGGAGCGTTGAGTGGTGTCTTCAAGGTCCAGTATAGTCTGTTTTGGTGGGATGGAGTTTTGGCCTGCCTGGTGACATCAAAGGCGGTAAATTAGTTAATAGACCAATAAGAAAGAGTTCTAAACCTATGGTTGCACATTTTTGGGGAATATTCAGAGGTGGAAACTTTCCATGGGAATTAACGGGAATATATGGGAATTAACGGAATTATATGCAAATTAATATTAATACCATTTAAATGTAGATGTTTTTTGCGTTGGATATATTTACCATATCATATGGAGTCAGAAACATTAACCTTTTACCTTATCATAAGTAGACATAATTGAAAATGATTAAATCCTTCCAATAGAAAAAATATATATATATTTAGTTACGAATTGAACTTTAATTAAATGAGTCTACTCTTCACATGGGATGAGTTCACTGAACAAAAGAAAGGGAATATTGAATTGATCCCCTAACGTTTTCAACATCCATCTGTAAAATGATAGTCTAGAAACTAAAGCTTTGGTTGTCTTCCTCTCAGGCTTCCATGTCTTCTCCCTGGACCTCCTCAATGTCCACCTCTTGAACATCAGACTCTGAGGCCTCATCTTTACTGTCACTTTACAACCTTGTTGAGGATGGCACCTTGTCAGGCTCAAAAAGCCTCAGATTTGCCCGGATGGCCACCAATTTTTCAACCCTTGTATTGGTCAGCCTGTTGCGTGCTTTGGTGTGTGTGTTCCCAAACAAGGACCAGTTACGCTCTGAGGCGGCTGATGTTGGTGGGATTTGTAGGATGATGGCGGCAACAGGGGTAAGAGCTTCAGATCTACAAAGTCCCTGCCACAAGGTGGCTGATGAGATATGTTGGCACGACTGCCATATTGCATCACCATCCCAAAGCCCTTGCTTGGAAGTGTACTTTGCCAGAGCTGTTGCTATCGATAAGGTGTCTGATTCATCATTTTGAACTCGAATAGAAGTAGAGGGACTTTTGTCAGAGGTTGCTTGTTGTGAGCGCTGAGGGAACTTTATGCACTTGGCTAGATGAGTCTGCATCTTTGTTGCATTTTTCACATATGATTTGGCACAGTATTTTCAAATGTACACAGCTTTTCCTTCTACATTAGCTGCAGTGAAATGTCTCCACGAATCAGATAGTGCCAGGGGCATTTTCCTGTAAAGATAAGAAAAAAAAATACAATTCCATGTACGGATAAATAGTTAAGCAGTTAGATTAAACAACTCCTTTGTAAGATAAATGTTTTAATATGAAACATGTATGGAAACAGGTGAATTAACACTCAGTTAGCATGCTCAGGCAAGCTAAAACCCACATGGTAGCAAAAACTAACTAGCAGAAATTGTTAACCTCCCTGGGCAAGGTGGGACTCTTGCGATTCCAGTGGAATCGCGTGGCGCGAAATACAAATACCTCATAAATGCTATAACTTCAATTTCTCAAACATATGACTATTTTACACCATTTTAAAGACAAGACTCTCGTTAATCTAACCACACTGTCCGATTTCAAAAAGGCTTTACAGCGAAAGCAAAACATTAGATAATGTCAGGAGAGTACCCTGCCAAAAATAATCACACAGCCATTTTCAAAGCAAGCCTATATGTCACAAAAACCAAAACCACAGCTAAATGCAGCACTAACCTTTGATGATCTTCATCAGATGACACTCCTAGGACATTATGTTATACAATACATGCATGGTTTGTTCAATCAAGTTCATATTTAAATCAAAAACCAGCTTTTTACATTAGCATGTGATGTTCAGAACTAGCATACCCACCGCAAACTTCCGGTGAATTTACTTAATTACTCACGATTAACGTTCACAAAATACATAACAATTATTTTAAGAATTATATATACAGAACTCCTTTATGCAATCGCGGTGTCAGATTTTAAAATAGCTTTTCAGCAAAAGCACATTTTGCAATATTCTGAGTAGATAGCCCGGCCATCACAGCTAGCTAATTTGACACCCACCAAGTTTGGCCCTCACCAAACTCAGATTTACTATAAGAACAATTGGATTACCTTTGCTGTTCTATGTCAGAATGCACTCCCAGGACTTCTACTCAACAACAAATGTTGTTTTGGTTCGAAATAATCCATAGTTATATTGAAATAGCTCCGTTTTGTTCATACGTTAAGGTAACTATCTGAAGGGTGATGCGCGAGCGCATTTCTTGACAACAAAATTCAAAATATTCCATTACCGTACTTCGAAGCATGTCAAACGCTGTTTAAAATCATTTTTTATGCGATTTTTCTCGTAAAATAGCTATAATATTCCAACCGGGCGATGTTGTATTCATTCAGAGAGAGAAAGAAAAACATGGAGAATTCACATGAACGCGCATCTCCAGTGTCACTGTTCTCAGCCTGACCACTCACAAAATCTCCTGCTGTTTTTCGCCTAGAGACTGGAGGGACGTCATTACACTTTCTGGCGCCTTCTGAGAGCCAGTGGAAGCCTTAGAAAATGTCACGTTACATTAGAGATGCTGTATTTTTGATAGAGATGCCCTAGAAGGAGAACAAATTGTCAGACAGGGCACTTCCTGTATGGAATCTTCTCAGGTTTTGGCCTGCCATATGAGTTCTGTTATACTCACAGACATCATTCAAACAGTTTTAGAAACTTTTGAGTGTTTTCTTTCCAAATCTACTAATTATATGCATATTCTTGTTTCTGGGCAAGAGTAGTAACCAGTTTAAATCGGGTACGTTTTTTATCCGGCCGTGCAAATACTGCCCCCTATCCCCAACAGGTTAACAAGTTAGAAATGATTTAAACACACTTTGCTGTAGGCTACTATTTACTAGTTAACAAAAAAATCATGTTATATAAAATATATTCACCCCACCCACTATTGTAATCTAAATTTACTTTGGCTCAGACAGTGTAGTAGTGTGGGCTCAACAGCATCTCATTAGTGTGCAAGAACTTGAGAATCAGCTGTACATGTGATGGAAGAATGCACTGTGCATGCAGAGGGTTGCAATTCCATTGAATTGGGAATAGTTTAACCAAAATATGCCACAAGACCTAGAATTCCCTCATGTGTATCCCACAAAAAAAAGGTTCACTGTTATAAGCTAACTTAAAAAAAAAAAATGAATTTAAGCAAAATTACAGCAAATTCCCGGGCTTAACTTCCCACGGGAAAATTTCCCGCGGAAAGTTTCCGACCCTTTGCAACCCTATCCATACCTCTCTGCCAATAAGAGCTAGTTTTTGTGTTCAGACCACTCCCAGACAGGCAAAATTACTGCTTAAGAAACGCATTTTACTTTTGAACATTTTAATTGAAAACAATCACAGTAAGGTACTTAATTGTAACCCAGAAATTATATAATTGTTTTGTTATTGAACTGTAGTAAGCTCACTGCGTGTTTACTACCCTACAGCCGTTCCAAATCGCTCCTTAACCCTGCCCGTTGGCCCTAGTCCTTCTCTTCTGCAGATCTGTAAGGTGTAAGCAATATGGTTTCGGCTTATTTATACCCCTCAGATCTGCAAATATTAAACATCTAGGGCCAAGGGGAGTGGTAGGGAGTGATTTGGGACCAGCTGCTAGAGAACTGGGTGAATGTGCCAGACAACACACAGGAAGTGTGTGTGTGTGTGTGTGTGTGTGTGTGTGTGTGTGTGTGTGTGTGTGTGTGTGTGTGTGTGTGTGTGTCAGGGTTTCTGTTAGGAAAATATGTCGCCGGACAACGTGACCGGGAAGATTTTAATTTACCGGTCATTTGAGAAATTTACCAGACCCATATGCATTGGGTGTGTAACCCATTAGGGTGTCTACCCACTGCTCAGAATGACAGAAATCCCATTTAGAGGATGGTAATGCACCTCAACAGAACATCTAAAGGATGGTAATGCACCTCAACAGAACATTTAGAGGATGGTAATGGACCTCAACAGAACATTTAGAGGATGGTAATGCATCTCAACAGAACATCTAGAGGATGGTAATGCATCTCAACAGAACATTTAGAGGATGGTAATGCATCTCAACAGAACATCTAGAGGATGGTAATGCACCTCAACATAACATCTAGAGGATGGTAATGGACCTCAACAGAACATCTAGAGGATGGTAATGCACCTCAACAGAACATCTAGAGGATGGTAATGCACCTCAACAGAACATCTAGAGGATGGTAATGCATCTCAACAGAACATTTAGAGGATGGTAATGCACCTCAACAGAACATTTAAAGGATGGTAATGCACCTCAACATAACATTTAGATAATGATAATGCATCTCAACAGAACATTTAGAGGATGGTAATGCACCTCAACAGAACATCTAGAGGATGGTAATGCACCTCAACAGAACATTTAGAGGATGGTAATGCACCTCAACAGAACATTTAGAGGATGGTAATGCACTTCAACAGAACATCTAGAGGATGGTAATGCACTTCAACAGAACATCTAGAGGATGGTAATGCACCTCAACAGAACATCTAGAGGATGGTAATGCATCTCAACAGAACATTTAGAGGATGGTAATGCATCTCAACAGAACATTTAGAGGATGGTAATGCATCTCAACAGAACATTTAGAGGATGGTAATGCACCTCAACATAACATTAAGATAATGATAATGCATCTTAACAGAACATGCAACTCATGTAATGAAGCAGCCAATCAAACTTCATTTTCAAACATTTGCCAAAATGCAATTTGCAGGAAAACACCATTCTAAACAGCACACCTGGGAAAACACCATTCTAAACAGAAAGCCTGATAGTGGTTCCATATGTGAAAGAGATGGAAAGATCTGTTAGATTCTTAGAAAGAGGGGGAATCTAAAGATGCAACAACTAGGATGGGTTGATATGACTAGGATTGTTCCTTTGGCTTCTGGACAACCATAGAAAGTTATTATGAATACCAATAGAACTGGATAGAAATGGCATAGTGGTGGGTCTAATAGAACAGGAGAGAAATGACATAGTGGTGGGTCCAGTAGAACAGGAGAGAAATGACATTGTGGTGGGTCTAATAGAACAGGAGAGAAATTACATAGTGGTGGGTCCAATAGAACAGGAGAGACATGACATAGTGGTGGGTCCAATAGAACAGGAGAGACATGACATAGTGGTTGGTCTAATAGGAGAGAAATGACATAGTGGTGGGTCCAATAGAACAGGAGAGAAATGACATAGTGGTGGGTCTAATAGAACAGGAGAGAAATTACATAGTGGTGGGTCCAGTAGAACAGGAGAGAAATGACATAGTGGTGGGTCCAATAGGGAAGTAAATGGTAACCAATAGAACAGGAGAGACATGACATAGTGGTGGGTCTAATAGAACAGGAGAGAAATGACATATTTGTGGATCCAATAGAACAGGAGAGAAATGGCATAGTGGTGGGTCCAATTGGGAAGTAAATGGTAATCAATGGAACAGGAGAGACTTGACATAGTGGTGGGTCCAATAGAACAGGAGAGATATGACAGTGGTGGGTCTAATAGAACAAGATAGGAATGACATAGTGGTGGGTCCAATAGAACAGGAGAGAAATGACATAGTGGTGGGTCCAATAGAACAGGAGAGAAATGACATAGTGGTGGGTCCAATAGAACAGGAGAGAAATTACATAGTGGTGGGTCCAATAGAACAGGAGAGAAATTACATAGTGGTGGGTCTAATAGAACAGGAGAGAAATGACATAGTGGTGGGTCCAATAGAACAGGAGAGAAATTACATAGTGGTGGGTCTAATTGAACAGGAGAGAAATGACATAGTGGTGGGCCAATAGAACAGGAGAGACATGACATAGTGGTGGGTCTAATAGAACAGGAGAGAAATGACATAGTGGTGGGTCCAATAGGGAAGTAATGGTAATCAATAGAACAGGAGAGAAATGACATAGTGGTGGGTCCAATATAACAGGAGAGAAATGACATAGTTGTGGGTCCTTTAGAACAGGAGAGATATTACAAATTGGTGGGTCCAGTAGAACAGAAGAGAAATGACATAGTGGTGGGTCCAATAATGGCATAGTGGTGGGTCCAATAGGGAAGTAAATGGTAACCAATAGAACAAGGAGAGACATGACATAGTGGTGGGTCTAATAGAACAGGAGAGAAATGACATAGTGGTGGGTCCAAGAGAACAGGAGAGACATGACATAGTGGTGGGTCCAATAGAACAGGAGAGAAATGGCATAGTGGTGGGTCCAATAGGGAAGTAAATGGTAACCAATAGAACAGGAGAGAAATAACATTGTGGTGGGTCTAATAGAACAGGAGAGATATGACATAGTGGTGGGTCTAATAGAACAGGAGAGATATGACATAGTGGTGGGTCTAATCGAACAGGAGAGAAATGACATAGTGGTGGGTCTAATAGAACAGGAGAGAAATGACATAGTGGTGGGTCTAATAGAACAGGAGAGATATTACATAGTGGTGGGTCTAATAGAACAGGAGAGAAATTATATAGTGGTGGGTCCAATAGAACAGGAGAGAAATGACATAGTGGTGGGTCTAATAGAACAGGAGAGAAATGACATAGTGGTGGGTCCAGTAGAACAGGAGAGAAATGACATCGTGGTGAGTCCAATAGAACAGGAGAGAAATGACATAGTGGTGGGTCCATTAGAAAAGGAGAGAAATTGCATAGTGGTGGGTCCAATAGGGAAGTAAATGGTAACCAATAGAACAGGAGAGGCATGACATAGTGGTGGGTCCAATGGGGAAGTAAATGGTAACCAATAGAAAAGGAGAGATATGACATAGTGGTGGGTCCAATGATGACATAGTGGTGGGTCCAATAGGGAAGTAAATGGTTACCAATATGAACAGGAGAGACTTGACATAGTGGTGGGTCTAATAGAACAGGAGAGATATGACATAGTGGTGGGTCCAATAGAACAGGAGAGAAATGGCATAGTGGTGGGTCCAATTGGGAAGTAAATGGTAATCAATAGAACAGGAGAGACTTGACATAGTGGTGGGTCCAATAGAACAGGAGAGATATGACATAGTGGTGGGTCTAATAGAACAGGAGAGGAATGACATAGTGGTGGGTCCAATAGAACAGGAGAGAAATGACATCGTGGTGGGTCCAATAATGGCATAGTGGTGGGTCCAAAAGGGAAGTAAATGGTAACCAATAGAACAGGAGAGACATGACATAGTGGTGGGTCTAATAGAACAGGAGAGAAATGACATAGTGGTGGGTCCAAGAGAACAGGAGAGACATGACAAAGTGGTGGGTCCAATAGAACAGGAGAGAAATGACATAGTGGTGGGTCCAATAGGGAAGTTAATGGTAACCAATAGAACAGGAGAGACATGACATAGTGGTGGGTCTAATCGAACAGGAGAGAAATGACATAGTGGTGGGTCCAATAGAACAGGAGAGAAATGACATAGTGGTGGGTCTAATTGAACAGGAGAGAAATGACATAGTGGTGGGTCCAATAGAACAGGAGAGAAATTACATAGTGGTGGGTCCAATAGAACAGGAGAGAAATTACATAGTGGTGGGTCCAATAGAACAGGAGAGAAATTACATAGTTGTGGGTCCAATAGAACAGGAGAGAAATTACATAGTGGTGGGTCCAATAGAACAGGAGAGATATGACATAGTCGTGGGTCTAATAGAACAGGAGAGGAATGACATAGTGGTGGGTCCAATAGAACAGGAGAGAAATGACATCGTGGTGGGTCCAATAATGGCATAGTGGTGGGTCCAATAGGGAAGTAAATGGTAACCAATAGAACAGGAGAGACATGACATAGTGGTGGGTCTAATAGAACAGGAGAGAAATGACATAGTGGTGGGTCCAAGAGAACAGGAGAGACATGACATAGTGGTGGGTCCAATAGAACAGGAGAGAAATGACATAGTGGTTGGTCCAATAGGGAAGTTAATGGTAACCAATAGAACAGGAGAGACATGACATAGTGGTGGGTCTAATCGAACAGGAGAGAAATGACATAGTGGTGGGTTCAATAGAATAGGAGAGAAATGACATAGTGGTGGGTCCAATAGAACAGGAGAGAAATGACATAGTGGTGGGTACAATAGAACAGGAGAGAAATGACATAGTGGTGGGTCCAATATAACAGGAGAGAAATGACATAGTGGTGGGTCCATTAGAACAGGAGAGAAATGACATAGTGGTGGGTCCAATAGGGAAGTAAATGGTAACCAATAGAACAGGAGAGAAAACATAGTGGTGGGTCTAATAGAACAGGAGAGAAATGACATAGTGGTGGGTCCTTTAGAACAGGAGAGAAATGACATAGTGGTGGGTCCAATAGAACAGGAGAGAAATGACATAGTGGTGGGTCCAATAGGGAAGTAAATGGTAACCGATAGAACAGGAGAGAAAACAACATAGTGGTGGGTCCAATAGAACAGGAGAGACATGACATAGTGGTGGGTCCAATAGGGAAGTAAATGGTAACCGATAGAACAGGAGAGAAATGACATAGTGGTGGGTCTAATAGAACAGGAGAGAAATGACATAGTGGTGGGTCCAATAGAACAGGAGAGAAATGACATAGTGGTGGGTCCAATAGGGAAGTAAATGGTAACCGATAGAACAGGAGACAAATGACATAGTGGTGGGTCTAATATAACAGGAGAGACATGACATAGTGGTGGGTCCAATAGAACAGGAGAGAAATTACATAGTGGTGGGTCTAATTGAACAGGAGAGAAATTACATAGTGGTGGGTCCAATAGAACAGGAGAGAAATGACATAGTGGTGGGTCCAATAGAACAGGAGAGAAATGACATAGTGGTGGGTCCATTAGAACAGAAGAGAAATGACATGGTTGTGGGTCCTTTAGAACAGGAGAGATAGTACATAGTGGTGGGTCCAGTAGAACAGGAGAGAAATGGCATAGTGGTGGGTCCAATAGGGAAGTAAATGGTAACCAATAGAACAGGAGAGACATGACATAGTGGTGGGTCTAATAGAACAGGAGAGAAATGACATAGTGGTGGGTCCAATAGGGAAGTAATGGTAACCAATAGAACAGTAGAGAAATGACATAGTGGTGGGTCTAATAGAACAGGAGAGAAATGACATAGTGGTGGGTCCTTTAGAACAGGAGAGAAATGACATAGTGGTGGGTCCAATAGAACAGGAGAGAAATGACATAGTGGTGGGTCCAATAGAACAGGAGAGAAATGACATAGTGGTGGGTCCAATAGAACAGGAGAGAAATGACATAGTGGTGGGTCCAATAGGGAAGTAAATGGTAACCAATAGAACAGGAGAGAAAACATAGTGGTGGGTCTAATAGAACAGGAGAGAAATGACATAGTGGTGGGTCCAATAGAACAGGAGAGAAATGACATAGTGGTGGGTCCAATAGAACAGGAGAGAAATGACATAGTGGTGGGTCCAATAGAACAGGAGAGAAATGACATAGTGGTGGGTCCAATAGGGAAGTAAATGGTAACCGATAGAACAGGAGAGAAATGACATAGTGGTGGGTCTAATAGAACAGGAGAGACATGACATAGTGGTGGGTCCA
>NC_042958.1:43367936-43473037 GCF_901001165.1 Salmo trutta
TTCCCTGGTTTGCTGTCTTGGTTTTACATGGCTCTTTCCATGGCTGACTGTCTTGGTTTGACATGGCTCTTTCCATGGCTGACTGTCTTGGTTTGACATGGCTCTTTCCATGGCTGACTGTCTTGGTTTGACATGGCTCTTTCCATGGCTGACTGTCTTGGTTTGACATGGCTCTTTCCCTGGTTTGCTGTCTTGGTTTTACATGGCTCTTTCCCAGGCTGACTGTCTTGGTTTTACATGGCTCTTTCCCTGGTTTGCTGTCTTGGTTTTACATGGCTCTTTCCATGGCTGACTGTCTTGGTTTGACATGGCTCTTTCCCAGGCTGACTGTCTTGGTTTGACATGGCTCTTTCCCAGGCTGACTGTCTTGGTTTTACATGGCTCTTTCCCTGGTTTGCTGTCTTGGTTTTACATGGCTCTTTCCATGGCTGACTGTCTTGGTTTTACATGGCTCTTTCCCAGGCTGACTGTCTTGGTTTTACATGGCTCTTTCCCTGGTTTGCTGTCTTGGTTTTACATGGCTCTTTCCCAGGCTGACTGTCTTGGTTTTACATGGCTCTTTCCCTGGTTTGCTGTCTTGGTTTTACATGGCTCTTTCCCAGGCTGACTGTCTTGGTTTTACATGGCTCTTTCCCAGGCTGACTGTCTTGGTTTTACATGGCTCTTTCCCTGGTTTGCTGTCTTGGTTTTACATGGCTCTTTCCCAGGCTGACTGTCTTGGTTTTACATGGCTCTTTCCCTGGTTTGCTGTCTTGGTTTTACATGGCTCTTTCCCAGGCTGACTGTCTTGTTTTGTTTTAATGTTTTTACATTGATGCCGTTCTGTCCTTTAGCTGTTCTTGTCTATTAATGTTCTGTATTATGTCATGTTTCATGTGGACCCCAGGAAGAGTAGCTACTGCTTTCGCAACGGGGACCCTAATAAAAACTGCTTTGCGCTCTGAAGCGGGGACACTTGTGATTGGCCATGAAGAAAGTGAGAGCCCGCTTGTGATTGGTCAGCATCCTCTGTGCATGTAGAGAGTGAATGAACGGAGTCTAGCGCATCTCATTGGAGGAGGTTTCCACAAGTCTATTTTTTTGTCGTATTAATGGGGTGTCAGAGTATATTTACATGCGTTCTAATAATTTGATAATGAACTGATTATGGCAGTAGGCAGATTATGCAATAGTCGTATAAACACCTTACTCTGCTTATCTTAATGTCATAATTGAAGTGAGCATACGCCGAATAAAACACCAGTTTTATTTTTTTTCCTGACCATTCTTTCGTATTATTAGGACATGTAAACAGCTTAGTCGGTGTTCCAGCGTTTGGTATTTGATCGGTGTGTGTGTGTGTGTGCGCATCGGGTTGCCTCCATCTTTTTAATGTGAGTGAAGTGAGTTCGGGAGAAAAACAACTGAACGTTTTCATTTTAGAAATTGTTTTCACGTACAAACTTTCTATGTCGCAACTCAGAATCAAAAAGTATTTTTGCAAAAAAATAACGGTGGTCGCTGTGGTAGAACATTTGCATTTATCAAAAGTCCCATCAGGCAGCCTGATTTCAGATGTGTCCATGTAAACAGGATTATTGGGGAAGTCGTTTCTTTTTGCAAAGCATGTTTAAACGTTTAAATCAAGCTATATTGTATTCATCTGACTATCCACAATAATCACATTGTGTGCATGGAACCGCATTCACTGAAAGGAGAAAATCGCAGCCTCTTGCAATATGGATATTGCACATGCCAATATCGCAACTTAGATGTGAAATTGATTACTCGTGTAGCCCTGATTGGCATGCGTCTCTGTCCCCTGCGGCTGTAGGATGTGTTCTGACTGACTCTGTGACTGACTCATCTGTTCTCCTGCAAGTGTGGATGTGTTAATACACGTGAGTTTGCAAAATATTAAGAACACTTAAGAATGTTCTTTCCATGAGACTGACTAGGTGAATCCAGGTGAAAGCTATGATCCCTTATCGATGTCACCTGTTAAATCCACTTCAATCAGTGTGGGAGGAGACGGGTTAAAGAAGGATATTTAAGCCTTGAGACAATTGAGACGTGGATTGTGTATGTGTGCCATTCATAGGGTGAATGGACAAGGCAAAGGATTTAAGTGCCATTGAGCGCGGTATGGTAGTAGGTGCCAGGCGCACCGGTTTGTGTGAAGAACTGCAAAGCTGCTGGGTTTTAGACGCTCAACTCTTTACCGTGTTTATCAAGAACGGTCCACCCAACCAAAGGACATCCATCCAACAGGACACAACTGTGGGAAGCATTGGAGTCAACATGGGCCAACATTCCTGTGGAACGCGTTCGACACCTTGTAGAGTCCATACCCCAACGAATTGCGGCTGTTCTGATGGTAAAAGAGAGGAAGTAACTCAATATTCGGAAGGTGTCCTTAATGTCTTGTCCACTCAGTGAATGTTGAGATGTGTTGATCCTGATAAACAGAAACCCAATATGACCAACAGTGTATATAAAGAGTTCATAACCCATACATAACCCATACATAACCCATACGTAACTCATACCTAACTCATTCATAACTCATTCATAACTCATTCATAACTCATTCATAACCCATTCATAACCCATACATAACTCATACATAACCCATACATAACCCATACATTGATAAGCATCTCCCCCCTGTCTTCCTGTGTGTGTGTGTGTGTGTGTGTGTGTACGTAGGTTGTGGGGAACATCTAATACGAACCATGCTAGCACGGGAGTGTTCTTCTGCCATGCAGTGTGAAGATGCTCACCAGGCGCTGCTGGAGGCTATGCAGAACAAGTTCATCAGTAAGTAACACACATGTGTACACACACACACTGTCAGTTTCAGCCAAGCATCTGTGCACGGAGAGACACGTTTCAGTTTAGCACGGAGGAGGTCATGACAAAAACTGAAGTGAAAAAGCATTAATTGGCTAACAACTGGAAACGGTGACGACAAGAAATCCAAGCTGACCGCTTCTTGGTGAATATATGATTTACATCTGTTCAGTCCTGCTAACGGCCCATAGATTCATATTCGACAGACAGCTGTCGTTATTTTCATGGCCATGTCAATATTTTGTTGACAGTTAATTTTGAAGATGGTGTTGGGCTATTTCTGTATTTTCAGAAGTGGTCAATGTTGAATAAGCCTTGTTAATTTTGTTGGGCTCTCTGTTTCTCGCTCTCTTTCTGGGTCTATGAGAGGAAGTGACCTTTAGAGTTGAACAGAGAGGAGAGAACAGGGCGAGAAAATGTGCAATCATTTGGTGGTTTTGGTCTTGTCTTCCTTTTTAGAAGTCTGTCTCAGTCCGATCGTTCCGAGACATCTCTGAAACACTACAATTGCGCCCCATATGGCACCCTATTGCCTATTTTAGGATACTACTTATGACCAAGACCCACGGGGCTCTAACCAGGGCCCACGGGGCTTTAACCAGGGCCCAAGGGGCTTTAACCAGGGCCCAAGGGGCTTTAACCAGGGCCCAAGGGGCTTTAATCAGGGCCCAAGGGGCTCTAACCACCAGGGCCCAAGGGGCTCTAACCACCAGGGCCCACGGGGCTCTAACCACCAGGGCCCACGGGGCTCTCACCACCAGGGCCCACGGGGCTCTAACCACCAGGGCCCACGGGGCTCTAACCACCAGGGCCCACGGGGCTCTAACCACCAGGGCCCACGGAGCTCTAACCAGGGCCCACGGAGCTCTAACCAGGGCCCACGGGGCTCTAACCACCAGGGCCCACGGGGCTCTAACCACCAGGGCCCACGGAGCTCTAACCAGGGCCCACGGAGCTCTAACCAGGGCCCACGGAGCTCTAACCAGGGCCCACGGGGCTCTAACCACCAGGGCCCACGGGGCTCAAACCACCAGGGCCCACGGGGCTCAAACCACCAGGGCCCACGGGGCTCAAACCACCAGGGCCCACGGGGCTCTAACCACCAGGGCCCACGGGGCTCTAACCACCAGGGCCCACGGAGCTCTAACCACCAGGGCCCACGGGGCTCTAAGCACCAGGGCCCACGGGGCTCTAACCACCAGGGCCCACGGGGCTCTAACCACCAGGGCCCACGGGGCTCTAACCACCAGGGCCCACGGGGCTCTAACCACCAGGGCCCAAGGGGCTCTAACCACCAGGGCCCACGGGGCTCTAACCACCAGGGCCCACGGGGCTCTCACCACCAGGGCCCACGGGGCTCTAACCACCAGGGCCCACGGGGCTCTAACCACCAGGGCCCACGGGGCTCTAACCACCAGGGCCCACGGAGCTCTAACCAGGGCCCACGGAGCTCTAACCAGGGCCCACGGGGCTCTAACCACCAGGGCCCACGGGGCTCTAACCACCAGGGCCCACGGAGCTCTAACCAGGGCCCACGGAGCTCTAACCAGGGCCCACGGAGCTCTAACCAGGGCCCACGGGGCTCTAACCACCAGGGCCCACGGGGCTCAAACCACCAGGGCCCACGGGGCTCAAACCACCAGGGCCCACGGGGCTCAAACCACCAGGGCCCACGGGGCTCTAACCACCAGGGCCCACGGGGCTCTAACCACCAGGGCCCACGGAGCTCTAACCACCAGGGCCCACGGGGCTCTAACCACCAGGGCCCACGGGGCTCTAACCACCAGGGCCCACGGGGCTCTAACCACCAGGGCCCACGGGGCTCTAACCACCAGGGCCCACGGGGCTCTAACCACCAGGGCCCACGGGGCTCTAACCACCAGGGCCCACGGAGCTCTAACCACCAGGGCCCACGGAGCTCTAACCAGGGCCCACGGGGCTCTAACCAGAGCCCACGGAGCTCTAACCAGGGCCCACGAGGCTCTAACCACCATGGCCCATAGGGTAAAGAATAGTGCCCTAGACAGTTGGAAGAGCGATGATCTAGACTGTTCTGTTGTTGTCTCTGAAGTCTCTCATTAAACCAAACACAGCTCTATAAACCCTTAGGCACAGACAGACACACACAGTCTTTCCTTCGTGATGAGAGATGATGAGTCTTTGATGTGGCCAGACAACCCTCACTCAGCTTACACAACCCATTTAATTGAAGCTCTCTAAATAGAATATCTGGAATGATTCGCATTCTTTTTTTTCTTCTTTGTCTATCTCTTTATTGAGCCGTAACTCTGTATACTGGAGGGTTGGAGCGTAACTCAGTAGCCCGGAGGGTTGGAGCGTAACTCAGTAGCCCGGAGGGTTGGAGCGTAACTCAGTAGCCCGGAGGGTAGGAGCGTAACTCAGTAGCCCGGAGGGTAGGAGCGTAACTCAGTAGCCCGGAGGGTGGAGCGTAACTCAGTAGCCCGGAGGGTTGGAGCGTAACTCAGTAGCCCGGAGGGTTGGAGCGTAACTCAGTAGCCCGGAGGGTTGGAGCGTAACTCAGTAGCCCGGAGGGTTGGAGCGTAACTCAGTAGCCCGGAGGGTAGGAGCGTAACTCAGTAGCCCGGAGGGTAGGAGCGTAACTCAGTAGCCCGGAGGGTAGGAGCGTAACTCAGTAGCCCGGAGGGTTGGAGCGTAACTCAGTAGCCCGGAGGGTTGGAGCGTAACTCAGTAGCCCGGAGGGTTGGAGCGTAACTCAGTAGCCCGGAGGGTTGGAGCGTAACTCAGTAGCCCGGAGGGTTGGAGCGTAACTCAGTAGCCCGGAGGGTTGGAGCGTAACTCAGTAGCCCGGAGGGTTGGAGCGTAACTCAGTAGCCCGGAGGGTTGGAGCGTAACATCTACTCAGTAGCCCGGAGGGTTGGAGCGTAACTCAGTAGCCCGGAGGGTAGAAGCGTAACTCAGTAGCCCGGAGGGTTGGAGCGTAACTCAGTAGCCCGGAGGGTAGAAGCGTAACTCAGTAGCCCGGAGGGTAGGAGCGTAACTCAGTAGCCCGGAGGGTTGGAGCGTAACTCAGTAGCCCGGAGGGTAGAAGCGTAACTCAGTAGCCCGGAGGGTTGGAGCGTAACTCAGTAGCCCGGAGGGTTGGAGCGTAACTCAGTAGCCCGGAGGGTAGGAGCGTAACTCAGTAGCCCGGAGGGTAGGAGCGTAACTCAGTAGCCCGGAGGGTAGGAGCGTAACTCAGTAGCCCGGAGGGTTGGAGCGTAACTCAGTAGCCCGGAGGGTTGGAGCGTAACTCAGTAGCCCGGAGGGTTGGAGCGTAACTCAGTAGCCCGGAGGGTTGGAGCGTAACTCAGTAGCCCGGAGGGTAGGAGCGTAACTCAGTAGCCCGGAGGGTTGGAGCGTAACTCAGTAGCCCGGAGGGTTGGAGCGTAACTCAGTAGCCCGGAGGGTTGGAGCGTAACTCAGTAGCCCGGAGGGTAGGAGCGTAACTCAGTAGCCCGGAGGGTTGGAGCGTAACTCAGTAGCCCGGAGGGTTGGAGCGTAACTCAGTAGCCCGGAGGGTAGGAGCGTAACTCAGTAGCCCGGAGGGTTGGAGCGTAACTCAGTAGCCCGGAGGGTTGGAGCGTAACTCAGTAGCCCGGAGGGTTGGAGCGTAACTCAGTAGCCCAGAGGGTAACGCGGTAGCCCGGAGGGTAGCCCGGAGGGTAGGAGGGTAACTCGGTAGCCCTGAGAGTAGGAGCGTTGGGCCAGTGACCTGAAAGGTTGCTGGATCAAATCCCTGAGCTGACAAGGTAAAAATGTGTCGTTCTGCCCCTGAGCAAGGCAGTTAACCCACTGTTCCCCGGGCCCTGAACAAGGCGGTTAACAGTGGGTTAACCGCCTTGTTCAGGGCCCGGGGAACAGTGGGCCCTGAACAAGGCGGTTAACCCACTGTTCCCCGGGCCCTGAACAAGGCAGTTAACCCGCTGTTCCCCGGGCGCCGAGAACATGGATGTCGATTAAGGCAGCCCCCCCCCTCCCCTCACCTCTCTGAATCAGAGGGGTTGGGTTAAATCCTGAAGACACATTTCAGTTGAATACATGTAGTTGGACAACTGACTAGGTATCCCCCTTTCCGTTTTTTAGCATATGTGGTGGATTTGATTCAAACACAGAGGGTCTGTCTGTCTATATATGGACAAATATGTGTAAAGATTTCAACCAATCGCTTGGTCGAAGGAACAGGGCGACTCTCGGTCGACCAATTCAATTTTTTTAGTCGGGGACAGCCCTAACACACACACACACACACACACAGAATAATTGCTAGCAGTTGTTTAGTTTGTCCCAGACCGGGTAGAGGAATATTATGGGAAATTCCGACCGTTTAATTCCTGATAGATATTAGACAACTCTCAGCTCAGTTGAATTCCTCCTATAAGGAAAGATGGGTAACCTTCATAACATGTTCTTCACCCACTCATAAGCAGTGTGTAAGCATTTCATAATAGTATGAATGTATTATGAAGCCTTTATGTAGATAATAAAGTGTTACCAAACAATGACATGAGTCATTTTTATATTGGTTATGTAGACTTAAAACATTCCCCCTCTACCCTGTCTCCTCCAGGCTCCCCTGTTCCTTTCCATTGAGGACTGGGTTAGGGTATGTAAACGGAATGGTAACATCCTGTCTCCTCCAGGTTCCCCGTTCCTGGCCAGTGAGGACTGTGTCCTTGGAGGGGTCATCGTCCTGAGGTGCTGCAGGTATTCCGACGCCCAACCCTCTGCTGATATCCAGGCCATACTGGGTAAGAGTTTATAACCCAACCCTCTCCTGACTTCCAGGCTATACTGTGTAAGAGTTTATAACCCAACCCTCTGCTGATATCCAGGCCATACTGGGTAAGAGTTTATAACCCAACCCTCTCCTGACTTCCAGGCTATACTGTGTAAGAGTTTATAACCCAACCCTCTGCTGATATCCAGGCTATACTGGGTAAGAGTTTATAACCCAACCCTCTCCTGACTTCCAGGCTATACTGTGTAAGAGTTTATAACCCAACCCTCTGCTGATATCCAGGCTATACTGGGTAAGAGTTTATAACCCAACCCTCTCCTGACTTCCAGGCTATACTGGGTAAGAGTTTATAACCCAACCCTCTCCTGACATCCAGGCTATACTGGGTAAGAGTTTATAACCCAACCCTCTCCTGACATCCAGGCTATACTGGGTAAGAGTTTATAACCCAACCCTCTGCTGACATCCAGGCTATACTGGGTAAGAGTTTATAACCCATCCCTCTGCTGACATCCAGGCTATACTGGGTAAGAGTTTATAACCCAACCCTCTGCTGACATCCAGGCTATACTGGGTAAGAGTTTATAACCCAACCCTCTCCTGACATCCAGGCTATACTGGGTAAGAGTTTATAACCCAACCCTCTCCTGACTTCCAGGCTATACTGGGTAAGAGTTTATAACCCAACCCTCTCCTGACTTCCAGGCTATTCTGGGTAAGAGTTTATAACCCAACCCTCTCCTGACATCCAGGCTATACTGGGTAAGAGTTTATAACCCAACCCTCTCCTGACATCCAGGCTATACTGGGTAAGAGTTTATAACCCAACCCTCTGCTGACATCCAGGCTATACTGGGTAAGAGTTTATAACCCATCCCTCTGCTGACATCCAGGCTATACTGGGTAAGAGTTTATAACCCAACCCTCTGCTGACATCCAGGCTATACTGGGTAAGAGTTTATAACCCAACCCTCTCCTGACATCCAGGCTATACTGGGTAAGAGTTTATAACCCAACCCTCTCCTGACATCCAGGCTATACTGGGTAAGAGTTTATAACCCAACCCTCTGCTGACATCCAGGCTATACTGGGTAAGAGTTTATAACCCAACCCTCTGCTGACATCCAGGCTATACTGGGTAAGAGTTTATAGCCTGGATGTCAGGAGAGGGTTGGGTTATCCGAAGATGAATGCACTAGCTGTAAGTTGCTCTGGATAAATGAGTAAAATGTCATTTGGGACACAGACTTTCTCCCTGCCAGCTGTCAAAGTGCAATGTTTTTCCTCTGTCTGACGGATATAAAGTTTATGAAGTGTGTAACTCCTCAGCTTCTGAGAAACTGGACCCAACTTCCTGGTCCCAATGACCAACAGACTTCTTTTTGTCTACCCTGCGCTCATCAACTTTTTTTTTAATGTCTCTCTCTCCCCCTCTCTCCCCCTCTCTCCCCCTCTCTCCCTCTCTCTCCCTCTCTCTCCCTCTCTCTCCCTCTCTCTCCCTCTCTCTCCCTCTCTCTCCCTCTCTCTCTCCTTCTCTCCCCCTCTCTCTCTCTAGTTGAGTTCCTGTGGAGTCACACTACAGAAAGTATGTGTGTAGGCTACATGTCTGCCCAGGATGGGAAAGCCAAGGTGAGCCTCCATAACAATAAACAAACAAGCCATATGTCACTGTTTTCTCTGCTGAGCTTTATTTTGATTACAAAGATAATTACAAACTGTTCATAAGCGTAATAAATTTGACATGTTAACCAATTCAAATAAATATAATTGGATTACATTGAGAAGTGCCAATGGCAAAGATATTTAAGACATTCATAATTTACAAGAACCCGTTTTATTTTTTTTGTTCCTGTTTTCATGACTTGTGGTTTGTTGAAAGTTGTTTTACATTTTCCAGAATTGATAGCTTTTTATTAGAAAAATGTGACAAAACAAATGAGTGTTTCTGGAAAAATCTGTCTGGTTTTGTGGTGGAATAGATTAGGTTTTGGAAAAGTGCAGTGCTGCACAATAGTTGTGATTTGCAATAAATATACTGAACCGGATCCAACCTCCTTCCTCCAACTCTCCTCCTCAACAAACTGCTCAGGAAGTTTGGAGAGATAGAGGTGAGAGAGAGCAGAGCAGGTTTGTGTAACGTGCAGAATTGCACAATAGATGGGAAATGTGATTGTTAGAAGAAGGAATTGAACTGGGGCCAACCTGCTGCCTGTGTCGCAATACTCCTACAGCTCAATGAACTGCTGTAAACCTCCTACAGCTCTATGAACTGCTGTAAACCTCCTACAGCTCTATGAACTGCTGTAAACCTCCTACAGCTCTATGAACTGCTGTAAACCTCCTACAGCTCTATGAACTGCTGTAAACCTCCTACTGCTCTATGAACTGCTGTAAACCTCCTACTGCTCTATGAACTGCTGTAAACCTCCTACTGCTCTATGAACTGCTGTAAACCTACTGCTCTATCAACTGCTGTAAACCTCCTACTGCTCTATCAACTGCTGTAAACCTCCTACTGCTCTATCAACTGCTGTAAACCTCCTACTGCTCTATCAACTGCTGTAAACCTCCTACTGCTCTATGAACTGCTGTAAACCTCCTACTGCTCTATCAACTGCTGTAAACCTTCTACTGCTCTATCAACTGCTGTAAACCTTCTACTGCTCTATCAACTGCTGTACACCTCCTACTGCTCTATCAACTGCTGTACACCTCCTACTGCTCTATCAACTGCTGTAAACCTCCTACTGCTCTATCAACTGCTGTAAACCTCCTACTGCTCTATCAACTGCTGTAAACCTCCTACTGCTCTATCAACTGCTGTAAACCTCCTACTGCTCTATCAACTGCTGTAAACCTCCTACTGCTCTATCAACTGCTGTAAACCTCCTACTGCTCTATCAACTGCTGTAAACCTCCTACTGCTCTATCAACTGCTGTAAACCTCCTACTGCTCTATCAACTGCTGTAAACCTCCTACTGCTCTATCAACTGCTGTAAACGTCCATCAATTATAGGGTCAGGGGGTTAAAGGCCTGACTGACTCCATTTTGTTTACCTCTATCAAACCAACATGTTGCCCTTCAAGAAATTAGCATTTCCTGTAACTAGGGCATAAAATTCACTTTTTGGTCCACAAGGCACTATGGCAGGTAAATGTAAAAAAAAAAAACTTTACTAACCAAAATATTTTTTCCCCCGCTAAAATTACACCAACAAAACGGATAAACATGCTTTGTAATGTTTCTAAAATGTATTACTAGTAAGAAGTAATGTGATATATTGCTCAATTTTTTTTTTTTTTTTTTTACCAAAATATCACAGATGAGACAAAAATGGTAACGTGACTGGGGCTGTGAGACTGAGTCTGACTAGGAGAAGCCTTGTCTTATCGTCCCTAGATGTTCAAACTCAAACCTAGAAAAACAACCTCTAACATGTGAACAAAACAATGTAAATTAGACCAAGAAACACAAGGACAAAGTCTCACTTCAGTAGACTTTCCTTTCAAGTAAATTTGACCAACTTTTATACCTGTTCAGATGGTTTTCAGAAAATGAATCTTTCACTTGGCTCTTCACGTTTGCACTGCCCCCAGCCAGGCAGTGTTGCAGCACGAAGTGGAATAGGCTATACAGGATTCGTAGTTCTTTGACTTTGTGCAATTCATTTACCAGCTATGAAACAAAATGCCAGAAATACTTTGAAAACAGTGACTGCAACATTGTGTTACTATGAATGTGATCGTACGTGACTATTTTTTTTTATTCATAAATGCGATTGAAATGCTCGCGCTGTGGATCCCTGACCACCCACCAACGTGGCTGATGAAATGGACATCTTACCCACCAATGGCAAAATCTACCCGCGGGTGTTAATTTAAACCCTAATTTAAGGCATCTACTGTAACATCCAACCTAGAGAAGGCGTTCTACAGTTGGATCCTACCCAGAGAAGGCATCTACAGTAACATCCTACCTAGAGAAGGCATTCTACAGTGACATCCTACCTAGAGAAGGCATCTACAGTAACATCCTACCTAGAGAAGGTGTTCTACAGTAACATCCTACCTAGAGGCAATCTACAGTAACATCCTACCTAGAGAAGGCGTTCTACAGTGACATCCTACCAAGAGAAAGTGTTCTACAGTAACATCCTACCTAGAGAAGGTGTTCTACACTAACATCCTACCTAGAGAAGGCGTTCTACAGTGACATCCTACCTAGAGAAGGCGTTCTACAGTGACATCCTACCTAGAGAAGGCATCTACAGTAACATCCTACCTAGAGAAGGTGTTCTACAGTGACATCCTACCTAGAGAAGGCATCTACAGTAACATCCTACCTAGAGAAGGTGTTCTACAGTAACATCCTACCTAGAGAAGGTGTTCTACAGTGACATCCTACCTAGAGAAGGCATCTACAGTAACATCCTACCTAGAGAAGGTGTTCTACAGTAACATCCTACCTAGAGGCAATCTACAGTAACATCCTACCCAGAGAAGGTGTTCTACAGTGACATCCTACCTAGAGAAGGTGTTCTACAGTGACATCCTACCTAGAGAAGGTGTTCTACAGTGACATCCTACCTAGAGAAGGTGTTCTACAGTGACATCCTACCTAGAGAAGGCGTTCTACAGTGACATCCTACCTAGAGAAGGTGTTCTACAGTGACATCCTACCTAGAGAAGGTGTTCTACAGTGACATCCTACCTAGAGAAGGTGTTCTACAGTGACATCCTACCTAGAGAAGGTGTTCTACAGTGACATCCTACCTAGAGAAGGTGTTCTACAGTGACATCCTCCCTAGAGAATGTGTTCTACAGTGACATCCTCCCTAGAGAATGTGTTCTACAGTGACATCCTACCCAGGGAAGGCGTTCTACAGTGACATCCTACCTAGGGAAGGCGTTCTACAGTGACATCCTACCTAGGGAAGGCGTTCTACAATGACATCCTACCTAGAGATGGCGTTCTACAGTGACATACCACCTAGGGTTGGCGTTCTACAGTGACATCCTACCTAGGGAAGGCGTTCTACAGTGACATCCTACCTAGGAAAGGCGTTCTACAGTGACATCCTACCTAGGGAAGGCGTTCTACAGTGACATCCTACCTAGGGAAGGCGTTCTACAGTGACATCCTACCTAGGGGAGGCGTTCTACAGTGACATCCTACCTAGGGAAGGCATTCTACAGTGACATCCTACCTAGAGATGGCGTTCTACAGTGATATACTACCTAGAGATGGCGTTCTACAGTGACATCCTACCTAGAGAAGGCGTTCTACAGTGACATCCTTCCCTAGAGAAGGCGTTCTACAGTGACATCCTACCTAGAGAAGGCGTTCTACAGTGACATCCTACCCAGAGAAGGCGTTCTACAGTGACATCCTACCTAGAGAAGGCGTTCTACAGTGACATCCTACCCAGAGAAGGCGTTCTACAGTAACATCCTTCCTATGATATCTGGCCCTTGTACCCATCTCTCTCTCTCCAGTCCCTCTCTTTCTCCTTTCTGTTCATCTCTCTCTCTCTTTCTCCGGTCCCGCTCTTTCTCCGGTCCCTCTCTCGCTCGCTCTCTCTCCGGTCCCCCTCTCTTCTAGCTCGCTCTCTCTCTGGTCCCTCTCTCGCTCACTTTCTCTCCAGTCCTCCAGTGGCCCATTCCCCCTCTCTCTCTCTCCGGTCCCTCTCCCGCCCGGTCCCTCTCCGGTCGCTCTCTCTCTCCAGTCCTCCAGTGGCCCGCTCACCCTCTCTCTCTCTCCAGTCCTCCAGTGGCCCGCTCCCCCTCTCTCTCGCTCCAGTCCCCCAGTGGCGCCCCACTCCCCCTCTCTCTCCAATCCCCCAGTCTCCCTCTCTCCAGTAGCCCAGTTTCTCTCTCTCCTCTCCTCTATCAATGTGTAATTTGCTCGCTGTGCTCTGGGTATTGGTCCCGGTCGGGGGATGTGAGCTCTCCTTTCAAATCTGGGCCACCTTCACTAGGTCAATATGGTGAATACTCTGCTTTTCTGGGGACAGTAAAGCCTATAAATATCCAAACACAGAAACACACGCAACATATGTTTTAAGAACAAGAGAATCGGTAAACTCTCAGATCACCCAAGGTGGTTTACCCTTTGACCTTGTGTGAACTGTGGAGCCTACCCATATGTTGTAGTGAAAGGCTATGTGACGGACTAGAGTAGACCGTTGTCCAGCTGGTGGTGTTGCTATGTTATGTGGAGACTGATAGAGAGGGGACTACACAGTAATGTGGAGACTGATAGAGAGGGGACTACATAGTAATGTGGAGACTGATAGAGAGGGGACTACACAGTAATGTGGAGACTGTAGGGGGGGACTACAGTAATGTGGAGACTGATAGAGAGGGATTACACAGTAACAGTGATGTGGAGACTGATAGAGAGGGATTACACAGTAACAGTGATGTGGAGACTGATAGAGAGGAGACTACACAGTAATGTGGAGACTGATAGAGAGGGATTACACAGTAACAGTGATGTGGAGACTGATAGAGAGGGGACTACACAGTAACAGTAATGTGGAGACTGATAGAGAGGAGACTACACAGTAATGTAATGTGGGGACTGATAGAGAGGGGACTGCTAGAGAGGGGACTGATGGAGAGGGGACTGATGGAGAGGGGGCTACACAGTAACAGTAATATGGAGACAGAGAGGGGACTGATAGAGAGAGGGGACTGATAGAGAGAGGGGACTGATAGAGAGAGGGGACTGATAGAGAGAGGGGACTGATGGAGAGAGGGGACTGATGGAGAGAGGGGACTGATGGAGAGAGGGGACTGAGAGCGAGAGAGGGGACTGAGAGCGAGAGAGGGGACTGAGAGCGAGAGGGGACTGAGAGCGAGAGGGGACTGAGAGCGAGAGGGGACTGAGAGCGAGAGGGGACTGAGAGCGAGAGGGGACTGAGAGCGAGAGGGGACTGAGAGCGAGAGAGGGGACAGAGCGAGAGAGGGGACAGAGAGCGAGAGAGGGGACTGAGAGCGAGAGAGGGGACTGAGAGCGAGAGAGGGGACTGAGAGCGAGAGAGGGGACTGAGAGCGAGAGAGGGGACTGAGAGCGAGAGAGGGGACTGAGAGCGAGAGAGGGGACTGAGAGCGAGAGAGGGGACTGAGAGCGAGAGAGGGGACTGAGAGCGAGAGGGGACTACACAGTAATGTGGAGACTGATAGAGAGGGGATTACACAGTAACAGTAATGTGGAGACTGATAGAGAGGGGACTGATAGAGAGGAGACTACATAGTAATGTGGAGACAGATAGAGAGGGGACTATATAGTAATGTGGAGACTGATAGAGAGGGGACTACACAGTAATGTGGAGACTTATAGAGAGGGGACTACACAGTAATGTGGAGACTGATAGAGAGGGGACTACACAGTAACAGTAATGTGGAGACTGATAGAGAGGGGACTACACAGTAATGTGGAGACTGATAGAGAGGGGACTGATAGAGGGGACTACACAGTAACAGTAATGTGGAGGCTGATAGAGAGGGGACTACACAGTAACAGTAATGTGGAGACTGATAGAGAGGAGACTACACAGTAATGTAATGTGGGGACTGCTAGAGAGGGGACTGCTAGAGAGGGGACTGATGGAGAGGGGACTGATGGAGAGGGGGCTACACAGTAACAGTAATATGGAGACAGAGAGGGGACTGATAGAGAGAGGGGACTGATAGAGAGAGGGGACTGATAGAGAGAGGGGACTGATGGAGAGAGGGGACTGAGAGCGAGAGAGGGGACTGAGAGCGAGAGAGGGGACTGAGAGCGAGAGAGGGGACTGAGAGCGAGAGGGGACTGAGAGCGAGAGGGGACTGAGAGCGAGAGAGGGGACTGAGAGCGAGAGAGGGGACTGAGAGCGAGAGGGGACTGAGAGCGAGAGGGGACTGAGAGCGAGAGAGGGGACTGAGAGCGAGAGAGGGGACTGAGAGCGAGAGAGGGGACTGAGAGCGAGAGAGGGGACTGAGAGCGAGAGAGGGGACTGAGAGCGTGAGAGGGGACTGAGAGCGAGAGGGGACTGAGAGCGAGAGAGGGGACTGAGAGCGAGAGGGGACTACACAGTAATGTGGAGACTTATAGAGAGGGGACTACACAGTAATGTGGAGACTTATAGAGAGGGGACTACACAGTAATGTGGAGACTTATAGAGAGGGGACTACACAGTAATGTGGAGACTTATAGAGAGGGGACTACACAGTAATGTGGAGACTTATAGAGAGGGGACTACACAGTAATGTGGAGACTTATAGAGAGGGGACTACACAGTAGGGGACTACACAGTAATGTGGAGACTTATAGAGAGGGGACTACACAGTAATGTAACAGCAGCTCCTCCTGTGTTCCACTCCTAAGGAAATTCCTCCTGGCCTGCTGTCCTTTCTGCCGTGCTGGGCTGGGCTGGGCCGTGCTGGGCCGGGCTGGGCCGTGCTGGGCCGTGCTGGGCTGTGCTGGGCTGGGCTGTTCTTTTCCATTTCATAGAGACAATAATAAATAATAATAAACATCATTCTATCAGAACACTCATGGTATTCTATCAGAACACTCATGGTATTCTATCAGAACACTCATAGGATTCTATCAGAACACTCATAGGATTCTATCAGAACAGTCATAGGATTCTATCAGAACAGTCATAGGATTCTATCAGAACAGTCATAGGATTCTATCAGAACAGTCATAGGATTCTATCAAAACAGTCATAGGATTCTATCATAACAGTCATAGGATTCTATCAGAACAGTTATGGTATTCTATCGGAACACTCATGGTATTCTATCGGAGCACTCATAGGATTCTATCGGAACACTCATAGGATTCTATCGGAGCACTCATAGGATTCTATCGGAGCACTCATAGGATTCTATCGGAACACTCATAGGATTCTATCGGAACACTCATAGGATTCTATCGGAACACTCATAGGATTCTATCGGAACACTCATAGGATTCTATCGGAACACTCATAGGATTCTATCGGAACACTCATAGGATTCTATCGGAACACTCATAGGATTCTATCGGGACACTCATAGGATTCTATCGGGACACTCATAGGATTCTATCGGGACACTCATAGGATTCTATCGGGCCACTCATAGGATTCTATCGGGACACTCATAGGATTCTATCGGGACACTCATAGGATTCTATCGGGACACTCATAGGATTCTATCGGGACACTCATAGGATTCTATCGGGACAGTCATAGGATTCTATCGGGACAGTCATAGGATTCTATCGGGACAGTCATAGGATTCTATCGGGACAGTCATAGGATTCTATCGGGACAGTCATAGGATTCTATCGGGACAGTCATAGGATTCTATCGGGACAGTCATAGGATTCTATCGGGACAGTCATAGGATTCTATCGGGACAGTCATAGGATTCTATCGGGACAGTCATAGGATTCTATCGGGACAGTCATAGGATTCTATCGGGACAGTCATAGGATTCTATCGGGACAGTCATAGGATTCTATCGGGACAGTCATTGGATTCTATCGGGACAGTCATTGGATTCTATCGGAACACTCATAGGATTCTATCGGAACACTCATAGGATTCTATCGGAACACTCATAGGATTCTATCAGAACAGTCGATAGACATGTATTGTGAAATGGAAAAACAAAAATCATAGGATATAATCCTGTTCTGGGATAGAATCCAATGATTGTTCTGATAGAAAGTAAAACCACCACAACATCAAAGCAGTAATAACACACTGGCATTATGCTATATTTATACCCTCTCCTCTTTCACACTCCTCTCTTCTCTCCTCCTCCCCTCTGCTCATCTCTCCTTCTCTCCTCCCCCTCCTCTTCTCCTCTTCTCTCCTCCTCTTCTCCTCCCCCTCCTCTCCTCCTCCTCTTCTCTCCTCCTCTTCTCCTCCCCCTCCTCTCCTCCTCTTCTCTCCTCCTCCTCTTCTCCTCTTCTCTCCTCCTCCCCCTCCTCTTCTCTTCTCCTCCCCCTCCTCTCCTCTTTTCCTCCTGTTCTCTCCTCTCCTCCTCTTCTCTCCTCCTCTTATCCTTCTCTCCTCTCCTCCTTCCCCTCTCCACCTTCTTTCCTCCTCCACTCCTCTTCTCTCGTCCACTCCTCCTCACCCTCTCCCCCTCCACTCGGGTGTTAACGTGTCAGCTAGCTGCTTTTAAACACATCTGATCAACAAAGGGTTGTGTTTTTTTCACAGACAAACACAGAAAAACATTGTTATATTTAAAGTGAATCAGAGTTCCCCAGTGTGGTCAGTCACTTCAATCACTGGAACAACAAGCTGTCAACAGAAAATTGACTGGAAACATCTGCCTCTTTTTTACTCTTTCATTTATTTCTCTCTTTCCTTTGTCACTCCATCCATCAGCCCCTCTGGTTCGTAGGAATACAATCATGGGTTGATCAGATGCTGTGGATATGCAGTTAAAAGTTCATCAAAGTTTGTTAGTATTGTGAGTTGTTGTACAACTCCTGTTGTGGTGTAGTCAGGTGTGATACAACAGACCAGATCACATTTAGTGGTGTAGTCAGGTGTGATACAACAGACCAGATCACATTTAGTGGTGTAGTCAGGTGTGATACAACAGACCAGATCAGATTTAATGGTTTAGTCAGGTGTGATACAACAGACCAGATCACATTTAGTGGTGTAGTCAGGTGTGATACAACAGACCAGATCACATTTAGTGGTGTAGTCAGGTGTGATACAACAGACCAGATCACATTTAGTGGTGTAGTCAGGTGTGATACAACAGACCAGATCACATTTAGTGGTGTAGTCAGGTGTGATACAACAGACCAGATCACATTTAGTGGTGTAGTCAGGTGTGATACAACAGACCAGATCACATTTAGTGGTGTAGTCAGGTGTGATACAACAGACCAGATCACATTTAGTGGTGTAGTCAGGTGTGATACAACAGACCAGATCAGATTTAGTGGTGTAGTCAGGTGTGATACAACAGACCAGATCACATTTAGTGGTGTAGTCAGGTATGATACAACAGACCAGATCAGATTTAGTGGTGTAGTCAGGTGTGATACAACAGACCAGATCACATTTAGTGGTGTAGTCAGGTGTGATTCAATAGACCAGATCACATTTAGTGGTGTAGTCAGGTGTGATACAACATACCAGATCACATTTAGTGGTGTAGTCAGGTGTGATACAACAGTTGTAATTCGTCCTCATCCAATAGGACCCTGGTCAAAAGTAGTGCACTACATTCGTCCTCGTCCAATAGGACCCTGGTCAAAAGTAGTGCACTATTTAGGGAATGGAGTACCATTTGGGACTCAGCATGTCCTCAGATGACGTATGTGAGCGGGGTCCTGCACCAAACGAAAGAAAACAAATTGAAACCGGGAGGGACTACCATGACTTGTCCAATAAGAAAAACTTGTTTGAGTTTTCTGTTGCAAAATATATTTTTTAAATGTTTTCTCTTGCGTGCCCTAATGAACAGGACCTAGTGTTCGATCTACTCCGGGTTTAGTGGATCTTCTTACAAGCCAGGCTGGGGACACATGTGGCAGGCCCACCCTAAACGACATCACACACACACACACACACACACACACACACACAGAGAGCACTGTGGTTGGATAATCACCCTCTGTGTTTGGTTTACTAAGCCTTTTGGTCCTCTTCCTCTCTCACTGCTCTTTCTGTAAATGTTAATCTGGGTTTTGAATGAAACAGGAATGAACGTCTCAGCTGTGTCCCATCTGATGGTGCTGTTGAGTACATGGTCATGTTCAGGCTTTTTCAACTCATTTACTGTTTCAATTAGGAGGAAATATTTTAAGTTATTCCATGTTGACCACATTAAAAGTATGATTCAGTCATGGGGTCTTCTCCATCTTTCACCATTTAAATCCTCTTTAACCCTGTCTAAAGATGAAGGGAAGCTATAGAACACAGAGGGTATAGCATAGGTAACAGGCTAGTGTTTCCATATGTGTCCTGTCATGGGCTGTGTTCGTTAGGGCACCACACAGACTGAAAGAGGCAGGAACTACCTAGACTTAATAAGAAAAGCTCTTATCTGTTTTTCCATTGCAAAAAAAAACATTTTCAAACATTTTCTGTGCCCTAATGACAGGATCCTGGCCTGTACTGACCCTGACAGGGTTGTCCACACAGTAGTGACAGATTACCTTAGGGTGTTACTGACTGGGAGGGAGGGAACACTGCCTGCCTGGCCTGCTATAGTTATTTGCACAAGGAGAGACGTTCTCCTTTGACCCCACAAAGGAAGCCCCAACTCTGTTACTCTGCCACCGCCCCTAACCCCCTCCGCTCTCTTTCTGTTCTACATTTCTCTCTTGTTATTTTCTCTCTCTTTTGCTATGCATTTTGTAAGAACTGTACTCACTTTAGTTAGAAATTAAAGGTGTTAAAACTCTCTTCTCTCTCTCTCTCTCTCTCTCCAGACTCACATATCCCGCCTGCCTCCCGGGGCTGTAGCAGGACAGTCGTTGGCCATAGAGGGAGGAGTGTGTCGACTGGTCAGTACCGTTACAACAGTCGACTGAGTCACACCCACTTCCCTGCAAGACCACACCCATTACCCAATGGGCCACACCCCCTCCTCAAAGCCGCCTTCAGCAATACTCAAATGTAACCTCTACCCCCACCCCCCCCCTCCTCTACCCCCACCTCCCCCTCCTCTACCCCCACACAGCAGTAATACGTTTGAGCTGTTTTAACAGGTGTCAGAAAGAGAGAGCGAGAGGGAAGTAGGGGGAGGGAGGGAGGGGGAAAGATGGAGAGAGAGGGGGGGAGAGCGAGAGGAAGGGGGGGAGGTGTTAGCTTTTGCTTCCAGCACTACAGAACTATCCCTATAGCCACTGTCTGCTTCCAGCATGTACTGTATGCCATGCCAACTTTACCTTAACGCTCCCAGCCTACAATACCAGAATCCGCATACCAACACCTCGCCTCCAGTCTCTCCCCTGAACTAGACTTCATGGCACGTCATTGCTTTGTTTAATTCTGTTTTTTCTTACTTTTTAAAAAAAACTAAAGGCACCGTCCTCCTAATGTATATAATCTAGGAAAACAGGGTGAACAATATTCATTTCTATTGTACATTTTTCTTAGTTTTTAATACTTGAGATTTATTATGGTTATTATTGCAAACGTTCAAGTGCTGCTGCACCTTGAATGCAAAAAAACCAAAACAACAACATTGGTTTGTGTAATTTGGAAACATGTTGAGTTGTGAAGGGTTCTTAGGAACGCACGTTACTCGACGGCTTCTGTAGTGTCGCAGGAGTATGTTACAGATAGGCTCCTAAACGTGTGGAATATTGTATCTGGGAGCAGTTGCATATAGCTGGGAGAATTTTGTACGTAAGAGTTGAGAAATATTATAATTAACGATTAAAGCAAACCATTGGGATCACTTTTCAAGAAGCTAACTTTACTCATGTACAGGTGAACTGCTTAGTTAAAACCTAGAATCATCAAACCTGATTGGACTGTAAAACTAAGCACCATCAAATCTGATTGGACTGTAAAACTAAGCATCATCAAATCTGATTGGACCGTATCTGTAGCGTAGAGAATCCTTCTATGGTCCATAGCCTTAGTATGCTGCCACTCCACCAAAATGTATGAAAATCGCAAAAAGAGAAATTAAAGCTAGAATCCTTAGTTGCTACATCCATTTTTGGACTTACAAATCAATGGTACATTGCCTTCAAAAAGTCGTGTTTTTACACCCCTTGACTTTTTACATGTTTTGTTGCAGCCTGAATTTTAAATGGTTTAAATTGAGATGCTGTGTCACTGGCCTACACACAATACCCCATTATATCAAAGTGAAATTATGTTTTTAAAAATGTTTATAAGTTCATTAAAAATGAAAAGCTGAAATGTCTTGAGTCAATACATGTTCAACCCCTTTGTTATGGCAAACCTAAATAATTTCAAAAATGTGCTTAACAATTTACATAATAAGTTGCATGGCCTAATAGTAAAGAAATAAAATGAAAAGCTTTGAGCTGGTGAAGTTATTAATTACACATTGGATGGTGTATCAATACACCTAGTCACTACAAAGATAGACAAGATACAGACACAAGAAGGAAACCACTCAGGGATTTCATCATGAGGCCAATGGTGACTTTAAAACAGTTACAGAGTTTAATTGCTGTGATAGGAGAATACTGAGGATGGATCAACAACATTGTAGTTACTCCACAATACTAACCTAATTGACAGAGTGAAAAGTAGGAAGCCTGTACAGTATAAAAATATTCCAAAACATGCATCCTGTTTGCAATAAGGCATTAAATTAAAACTGCAAAAAAATGTGGCAAAGAAATTAACTTTGTCCTGAATACAAAGTGTTATGTTTGGGGCAAATCCAACACATCACTGGGTACCACTCTTCATATTTTCAAGCATGGTGGTGGCTGCATCATGTTATGGGTATGCTTGTCATCGGCAAGTACTAGAGAGGTTTTGGATAAGAAGAAACGGAATAGAGCTAAGCACAGGCAAAACCCTAGAGGAAAACCTGGTTCGTTCTTCTTTCCAACAGACACTGGGAAATGAATTCACCTTTCAGCAGGACAATAACATAAAACACAAGGCCAAATCTACACTGGAGTTGCATACCAAGAAGACAGTGAATGTTCCTGAGTGGCTGAGTTACATTTTTGTTTTGACTTAAATCTACTTGAAAATCTATGGCAAGACCTGAAGATGGTTGTCTAGCAATGATTAACAACCAATTTGACAGAGAATTTTGAAAATAATAAATGGGTAACTTTTGCACAATCCAGTTGTGCAAAGCTCTTAGAGACTCAGCCAGAAATACTCACAGCTCTTAGAGACTTACCCAGAAAGACTCACAGCTCTTAGAGACTTACCCAGAAAGACTCACAGTTGTAATCGCTGCCAAAAGTGATTCTAATATGTATTGACTCAGGGGTGTGTATACTTATGTAAATTCAATTTTTCTGTATTTCATTTTCAATAAATGTGCAAACATTTCAAAAAAATTCTGTATGGGGTATTGTGTTTAGATGGGTGAGAAATTATATATTTAATCAATTTGAATTCAGGCTGTAACATAACAAAATGTGGAATAAGTCAAGGGGTATAAATACCTTCTGAAGGTACTGATTTTTGAAGAATAGAAATGCTTCATCAACTTAGATTGTAGCTTTAAAAAGCTGTAATAAAAAAAAAAATGAAAAAAACTGCATGTACAAGAACCTCTAACTACGTGTGTACGTAGGGTCTTCTTGATGACCTGTCGATATACAGGTGTTTCAATATGTCATGTTTTCAGTACTGAAGCTGCATAGGGTTCAGGGCATGTATATAACTTGACCCCATCACCACCACCACCAAACCAGACTGTTAAGTAAGTCACCATTTAAGAAAACAACACTTTATATTTGTAAAGTCACATGACAAGACATCTGTATTTTGTAGTTTGAGAGATAATTAAGACGTGATTTGATGTGCATTTGTAATGCCAATGAAAAATGGTGCTATTAAGGTCGGAGTAAACTACTGTATTTGACAATATGAAAAGGAGAAACAAAGGGGTCTATTATTACTGAGGGCTTTTCATAGGATAATCCAAATGGAAAAGGTGGATATTCTTTACTATCTTAGTTTGTTTTTTGACTCTCTTGCTTTATTTCGTTATAATTAAAGTACACGTTTGATTCAATGGTCCCAACAAATACAGCTTAAATGTATTATTACTTGAAACTGTAATGAAATGTTATAAGCTATTATTAATATTACTCTGCTTTCTGCAATGCTCTGTAAGAAATAAATATCCCGTTGCTGATTTAGTGGTGTTACTCAAGTGTTTTACGAACAGTTAGAAGTTGTTGCATGTGTATAAAAGTATCATCTGCATACAGATTTTACTGAGTTACAGTTCATATAAGGAAATCGGTCAATTGAAATCAATTCATTAGGCCCTAATCTATGGATTTCACATGACCGGGAATACAGATATGGATCTGTTGGTCAAAGATAACTTTAAAAAAAAAAATGGCAGTGTCATGCCCTGATCTGTTTCACCTGTCCTTGTGATTGTCTCCACCCCCCTCTCCAGGTGTCACCCATCTTCCCCTTTATCCCCTGTGTATTTATACCTGTGTTCTCGGTCTGTTGCCTGTTCGTCTTGTTTGTCAAGTCAACCAGCTGTTTTGTTCTCAGCTCCTGCTTTTCCCCAGTCGCTCTTTTTCTTCGCCCTCCTGGTTTTGACCCTTGCTTGTCTTGACTCAGAGCTCACTCGCCTGCCTGACAACTCTGCCTTACCCTGAGCCTGCCTTACCCTAACTTCTCTGGATTATCGACCCCTGCACAGTCTGCACTTGGGTCTTACCTGAAACGTAATAGGTAGGGGCGTGGATTAGAAAACAAGTCCGTATCTGGTGTGACCACCATTTGCCTCATGCAGCGAGACACATCTCATTCACATAGAATAGCTCTGGTGGACATTCCAGCAGTCAGCATGCCAATTGCACGCTCACTCAAAACATGAGACATCTGTGGCATTGTGTTGTCTGACAAAACTGCACATATTAGAGTGGCCTTTTATTGTCCCCAGCACAAGGGGCACCTGTGTAATGATCATGCTGTTTAATCAGCTTCTTGATATGCCACACCATTCAGGTGGTTTGATTATCTTGGCAAAGGAGAAATGCTCACTAACAGGGATGTAAACATGTTTTTTTTTTCAGAAAATGTAAGAGAAATATAATTTGTGTTTGGAAAATGTCTGGGATCTTTAATTTCAGCTCATGAAACATGGGACCAAAACTTTACATGTTGCGTTTATATGTTTGTTGTTGTTCAGTATGAGTTATAGAGTGATGGTCCTAAGACTGATCCCTGAGGAACCCCCATTGTAAACAATTGTAATTTCTAAATTATTCTAACAGATAGTTGAGATTTGTTACTTTCATTCAAACATGTAAGCCTATTATGCATTCCTGCTGTGTGTCTTGTATAGCATGAGATGTAGGCTACTGTAATTCTCAACTTCTATAGCCTTGTTGTCCCTCTGTCATTTTGAAACCTAAACACATCATGCTATTTGTAGACCAGCTTCTTTTTTTTTTTTAAGGCCTATGCCAGACAGACAGCTTATAGGTCTGTTCCTATCCACTCCACATATCATAGCTATAACTGTGGGCTGCCAAAGATTTGTAGTCTAGGGATAAATTACACCCTGGACAATAACCCTTAAGCAGAAATAGAAGTCTACAGAAGAAGCTTGTACAAGTGAACATATAAATGTTTTTTTAGTCTGAAGTTAAATTAGAGATAATGATTGTGTCTGCTAGTCCAGGTTCCCTTCTCTTTCTCTGGAGAACCTTACAGGCTACTATAAAATGTTCAGCCTTATGTTCATTTTTAGGAACACTTTTCACTTGAGGTATTTATTTTAAACAAGCTTCACTCAATTCTCTTGCCTTCAGTCATCCAGAGAATATTTCTGTTTTTCTCTTAGTGCAGCGTTTCCCAAACTCGGTCCTGGGGACTCCAAGGGGTACACCGCTGATTCAAATAATCAATTCATTATCAAGCTTTGATTATTTGAATCAGCTGTGTAGTGCTGGGGGGGGACCCAGAATTGTGCACCCCTTTGGAGTCCCTAGGACAGAATTTGGGAAACGCTGTTTTAGTGTACAGGTAGCATAGCGTAGCATATAGTATTAGCTTAGCACAGTGTAACACGTAGCGTGGCACCTCTTCTTCTGGAAGTCTGTGTATCACTGAGAATCCCCATTGTCCCCCCGCCCCCCTCTGCTGGCCTGAATCAGGTCTAATGGTGTCTGGTCTTGATGCTTCTCGGTCATCCAGCCCCAAGGCAAACCACATGTCCTTCAGGATACTTTGTGTTGCTGTATCTAACACACATGCCCAGCACTAATTGGTTCCAGGTTAATGAAATGGTCCAATAGCCAGAGAGTAGTATTTTTAACAGTCCTATCAGTCAGTCTCCCTCCCTAAGACCAGAGTTTGTCCAGCTGGTGATTCTGGAAGGGAACCACTGCAGTGTCTAAGAGGGAATGTTATGTGTGATAAATATATTCTCTGTCCTAGAGAGATCAGAGAGCGAGAGGGGGGAGATGAGATGCTTCCCTGGCAGTCACTGTACCATAGTGTGCATGTTCCCTTTGTGTTTGGCTTCTGGAGGGGATGAGAGGGAACCAGATGATAGAGGGGGAGTGGTAGGGGAAGGTTTGGGGTGAGAGGAGGGTTCTATGTGTTGCTAGGATCTGGAGGTTCTATGTGTTGCTAGGGGCTGGAGGTTCTATGTGTTGCTAGGCACTGGAGATTCTATGTGTTGCTAGGATCTGGAGGTTCTGTGTGTTGCTAGGGGCTGGAGGTTCTGTGTGTTGCTAGGGGCTGGAGGTTCTGTGTGTTGCTAGAATCTGGAGGTTATGTGTGTTGCTAGGGGCTGGAGGTTCTGTGTGTTGCTAGGGGCTGGAGGTTCTGTGTGTTGCTAGGATCTGGAGGTTCTGTGTGTGGCTAGGATCTGGAGGTTCTATGTGTTGCTAGGATCTGGAGGTTCTGTGCACGAGACCCAGGCAGATGCACCATTTGGTTGATTCTGTGTCATTTCAGAGAGTAGAGAACCCCGTTCATCAGAGTTACTCTGGGTTACTGGAAGACCCTGAAGAACCCCATTCATCAGAGTTACTCTGGGTTACTGGAAGACCCTGAAGAACCCCATTCATCAGAGTTACTGGAAGACCCCCATTCATCAGAGTTAATCTGGGTTACTGGAAGAACCCCATTCATCAGAGTTACTCTGGGTTACTGGAAGACCCTGAAGAACCCCATTCATCAGAGTTACTCTGGGTTACTGGAAGACCCTGAAGAACCCCATTCATCAGAGTTACTCTGGGTTACTGGAAGACCCTGAAGAACCCCATTCATCAGAGTTACTCTGGGTTACTGGAAGACCCCAAAGAACCCCATTCATCAGAGTTACTCTGGGTTACTGGAAGACCCTGAAGAACCCCCCCCCCCCGCCAGTCACACACACCCACATACGCACACAGGCAGAGCACATTATCCTTCCCTCCCCTCTCTCTCCGTTAGCTTTGAAACAGAACCTCTGTTCTTTAAAAGAGGTCAGTGGTCCCAGGCTCAGCCAGTCTTTAAAAGAGGTTCTGGGTGCCAGGCTGAACCAGTCTTTAAAAGAGGTCCTGGAGCCAGTCAAGGTGTGTCAAAAGCCTTTCTCTCTCAGCACGGCCTCCTAAACTCAAACCAGACAACAGAGAACATGAAGATCAAGGCCTCCACCAGCCCAGCCTGCTGTCCTCACATGACAAGCACTGGTGTCACTGTGAATCACAACTATGGGGCTCGACATGCACACACACACACACACACACACACACACACACACACACACACACACACACACACACACACACACACACAAAGCCCAGCCCATGGGCCAGTCATACCTGTCTCACAAGGGCAGGCTAGAAATATCCCTATGTGACCCTGACACATGAGCTCAACCAGCTAACAGCACGCTCTCCCCTCTCTCCTCTCCCCTCTCTCCTCTCCTCCCCTCCTCTCCTCCCCTCTCTCATCTCCTCCCCTCTCTCCTCCTCTCCTCTTCTCTCTCCTCTCCTTCCCTCTCATCTCCTCTCCTCTTTCCTCCCTTCCTCTCCTCTCTTCCTTTCCTCTCCTCCGTTCTTCCTCTTCTCCCTGTTCTTCCTCTCCTCCCTGTTCTTCCTCTCCTCTTCTCCCTGTTCTTCCTCTCCTCCCTGTTCTTCCTCTCCTCTTCTCCCTGTTCTTCCTCTCCTCCCTGTTCTTCCTCTCCTCTTCTCCCTGTTCTTCCTCTCCTCCCTGTTCTTCCTCTCCTCTTCTCCCTGTTCTTCCTCTCCTCCCTGTTCTTCCTCTCCTCTTCTCCCTGTTCTTCCTCTCCTCCCTGTTCTTCCTCTCCTCTTCTCTCTGTTCTTCCTCTCCTCTCTGTTCTTCCTCTTCTCCCTGTTCTTCCTCTTCTCCCTGTTCTTCCTCTCCTCTGTTCTTCCTCTTCTCCCTGTTCTTCCTCATCTCCCTGTTCTTCCTCTCCTCTCTGTTCTTCCTCTTCTCCCTGTTCTTCCTCTCCTCTCCTCTCTGTTCTTCCTCTTCTCCCTGTTCTTCCTCTCCTCTTCTCCCTGTTCTTCCTCTCCTCCGTTCTTCCTCTCCTCTTCTCTCTGTTCTTCCTCTTCTCCCTGTTCTTCCTCTCCTCTCTGTTCTTCCTCTTCTCCCTGTTCTTCCTCTTCTCCCTGTTCTTCCTCTTCTCCCTGTTCTTCCTCTTCTCCCTGTTCTTCCTCTCCTCCCTGTTCTTCCTCTTCTCCCTGTACTTCCTCTCCTCTGTTCTTTTCTTCTTTCTCTCTGCTCTTCTTTGTTCTTCCTCTCCTCCTCCCAGTTCTTCCTCTCCTCTCTTCCTCTCCTCACTGCTCTTCCCCTCCTCTCCTCCCAACTTTGCCCTACATTGCTCACTATCAATCTCTCCCTCCCTCCCTTTGTCCGTCCGTCAGACAGACAGAGGGGTTAAATAAGGCCGTTTCAGATGCTCTACATCTAGTTGACCAGCCGGCCGGGCACGTCTGACACGCGCACGCAACCCTCACCCACCCCCCTTGTTCCTGTGCCAAAGAGGTAAGCATGGGTCAGATTCGGCGCTGGGGCAAGTGTCTCCTCTACTCAGAGGGATCGCTTAAGATCCACTGTGAAGTTAAGCAGGACGTCAGGAGATGATGCCAAACCGGCAACTAGGGGCGATAGTGAGCTCTATTACAATGAAGTAGGCATGGGTTTTGCTAGGACGTTGTGCAAGGGAATAGCGGATGGGCGTAAGTCGTGACCTCCAGCTTTGAGGATCGCACTTTCAATCCCAGTGATGGAAACTTATTTGGTGAGGACAGTGGAGAGGGTGAGGACAGTGGAGAGGGAGAGGGTGAGGACAGTGGAGAGGGAGAGGGTGAGGACAGTGGAGAGGGTGAGGACAGTGGAGAGGGTGAGGGAGGACAGTGGAGAGGATGAGGACAGTGGAGAGGGTGAGGACAGAGGAGAGGATAGGGACAGTGGGGAGGCTGAGGACAGTGGGGGGGTGAGGTCAGTGGAGAGGGTGAGGGAGGACAGTAGAGAGGGTGAGGACAGTGGAGAGGGTAAGGGAGGACAGTGGAGAGGGAGGACAGTGGTGAGGGAGGACAGCGGAGAGGGTGAGGGAGGACAGCGGAGAGGGTGAGGGAGGACAGCGGAGACGGTGAGGGAGGACAGCGGAGAGGGTGAGGAAAGTGGTGAGGTGAGGACAGTGGAGAGGGTGAGGACGGTGGAGAGGGGAGGACAGTGGAGAGGGTGAGGGAGGACAGTGGAGAGACTGATGACAGTGGGGAGGGTGAGGACAGTGGAGAGGGTGAGGACAGTGGAGAAGGTGAGGAGGGCAGGGTGATGACAGTGGAGAGGGTGAGGACAGGAGATGGTGAGGGAGGAAAGTGGAGATGGTGAGGAGGGGAGGGTGAGGATAGTGGGGAGGTTGAGGATAGAGGAGATTGTTAGGACAGTGGAGAGGGTGTGGAGATGGTGAGGGAGGATAGTGGAGAGGAGGTGAGGCTGAGGACAGTGGAGATGGTGAGGAGGGGAGGGTGAGGACAGTGGACTTTTTACGTGCTGCTGTGCGGTTTGTTGCTAACCTTACTTTGCTACCTGCCAACTTTACGGTTTTTACTTTTTAATTGCTGTTTATTTTTTGTCTTTCCCTCGCTCAACTTTTTTCATTCAACTTTTTCACTCCGGATGCTTTATCTGGACATGGATCGTCAGGACCTCCACCAGCCGAAGCTAAGTAGTAACATTAACATTAAGCCTTCTAATTGCAGTCGCTGTACTCATAATATACAGGAGAACGATCGCCTTACGGCGAGGATAGCTGTGCTGCAAGCCCAGCTTCAGACGCAATCGTTAGGCAAGGGTAATTTCAGTGTAGGAAAGGATGAAACAGCGTCTGTACCACCAGTAAGTACAGATAGTAGTTTAAATCCCCTCGCACGGTCCCCGCAGCCGGACAACTTTCTCATGGCTTCTGGAGGGAAATGCTGTAGGAATGCTCAACCGGTGTCGCTCATTCAGCCGACAGAAACTTTCAACCGGTTCACCCCATTAAGCACCGGGTCGGAGTCAGAGGCCGAGCCTTCTCTGGTCTCTGCTCCTCCCGTTACGGGGTCAGAGGCCGAGCCTTCTCTGGTCTCTACTCCTCCCGTTACGGGGTCTGAGACGCCGAAGCCTCCCACCATTAGCTCTGACAAATTGAAAACCCTAGTCATTGGCAACTCCATTACCCGCAGTATTAGACTTAAAACGTCGAAACCAACGATGTTAGGATGAAACAGTCAGAGGTCACCAAGCGCAACATAGCTTCAGCGTGTAAATCAGCTAGAAAGATGTCGGCATTGAGTAATTGTCTCTGGCCCCCTCCAAGTTAGGGGGAGTGATGAGCTCTACAGCAGAGTCTCACAACTCAAACGCTGGTTAAACTGTTTTCTGCCCCTCCCAAAAGATAGAATTTGTAGATAATTGGCCCTCTTTCTGGGACTCACCCACAAACAGGACCAAGCCTGGCCTGTTGAGGAGTGACGGACTCCATCCTAGCTGGAGGGGTGCTCTCATTTTATCTACAAACATAGACAGGGCTCTAACTCCCCTAGCTCCACAATGAGATAGGGTGCAGGCCAGGCAGCAGGCTGTTAGCCAGCCTGCCAGCTTAGTGGAGTCTGCCACTAGCACAGTCAGTGTAGTCAGCTCAGCTATCCCCATTGAGACCGTGTCTGTGCCTCGACCTAGGTTGGGCAAAACTAAACATGGCGGTGTTCGCCTTAGCAATCTCACTAGAATAAAGACCTCCATTCCTGCCATTATTGAAAGAGATTGTGATACCTGACATCTCAAAATAGGGCTACTTAATGTTAGATCCCTCACTTCCAAGGCAGTTATAGTCAATGAACTAATCACTGATCATAATCTTGATGTGATTGGCCTGACTGAAACATGGCGTAAGCCTGATGAATTTACTGTGTTAAAGGAGGCCTCACCTCCTGGTTACACTAGTGACCATATCCCCCGCGTATCCCGCAAAGGCGGAGGTGTTACTAACATTTACGATAGCAAATTTCAATTTACAGAAAAAAACGACGTTTTCGTCTTTTGAGTTCCCTGAATTCCTATCGGACCTTGTCGTCATGGCAGATAATATTCAAATTTTTGTTGACTTTAATATTCACATGGAAAAGTCCACAGACCCACTCCAAAAGGCTTTCGGCGCCATCATCGACTCAGTGGGTTTTGTCCAACATGTCTCCGGACCTACTCACTGCCAGATGAAGATGGTGAGGACAGTGGCGAGGGTGAGGACAGTGGCGAGGGTGAGGACAGTGGCGAGGGTGAGGACAGTGGCGAGGGTGAGGACAGTGGAGAGGGTGAGGACAGTGGAGAGGGTGAGGACAGTGGAGAGGGTGAGGACAGGGGGTAGGGTGAGGACAGTGGGTAGGGTGAGGGATGACAGTGGAGATTGTGAGGACAATGGAGATGTTGAAGACAGTGGAGAGGGTGAGGACATTGGAGAGGGTGAGGACATTGGAGACGGTGAGGACATTGGAGACGGTGAGAACATTGGAGACGGTGAGGACATTGGAGACGGTGAGGACATTGGAGATGTTGAAGACATTGGAGAGGGAGAGAGGTAGAGGAGGTGCAACCTCAGTGTCAGTGACATTGTGCTCCAGGTCAGCTATGTAGTGGAGGAGAGGGGGAGAGGAGAGGAAGCACCAAGTCAACCTTTTAATTAGGTCTGCCATGCAGCTCAGCGAGGCCCTGCGGTACTGCGGCCCAGACACTTCCTGCTGCAGTACACCACCCATAAAGTGGAAGAGCAAATGAGGGAGCGAGAGAAAAAAAGAGGGGAGACTAAATATGGCCTTCGTGCCACATCTGCAGCACCACGTCAGAAGAAGACAAAGATCTGCGACACGGTCTGTCTGAGGCCTGGTCTGTGTGAGTTCTCCCTGGGCACGGTCGGTCTGAGTTCTCCCTGGGCACGGTCGGTCTGAGTTCTCCCTGGGCACGGTCGGTCTGAGTTCTCCCTGGGCACGGTCGGTCTGAGTTCTCCCTGGGCACGGTCGGTCTGAGTTCTCCCTGGGCACGGTCGGTCTGAGTTCTCCCTGGGTATGGTCTGTCTGTCTACAACCCTGTGTGGACCCAGTCTCAGTGGTCTCCGGCATTGAGTTTAACCTTTCTGGGAAGGGGGTTCTGCTAGCGTAACACCTGGCCTACAGCCAGTGAAATTGCAGGGCGCCAAATTCAAACAACAGAAAGCTCATAATTAACATTCCTCAAACATACAAGTATTATACACCATTTTAAAGATAAACTTCTTGTTCATCCAGCTGCTGTGTCCAAACTCAAAAAGGCTTTACGGCGAAAGCACACCATGCGATGATGTTAGGTCAGCGCCTAGCCACAGAAAACCATACAGCCATTTTGCAGCCAAGGAGAGGTGTCACAAAAGTCAGAAATAGCATTAAAATGAATCACTTACCTTTGATGATCTTCATCTGATGGCACTCCCAGGTCTCCATGTTAGACAATAAATGTTTGTTTTGTTCGATAAAGTTCATCTTTCTGTCCAAATACCTCCTTTTTGTTCGCATGTTAAGTCCAGTAATCCAAATACACAAAGCGCGGGCACAAAGTCTAGACAAAAAGTCAAAAAAGTTCCATTATAGTTTGTAGAAACATGTCAAACGATGTATATAATCAATCCTTAGGGTGTTTCTATCATAAATATTCAATAATGTTTCAACCGGACAATACTGTTTTCATTAGAAAGGAAAGGGAACGGAGCTCGCGCTCACGGCCACGCGCGATAAACAACTCATGGCTTTCAGTTGAGCCACTTACTCTGAGTGCTCTTATTCTCTCCCCTTTCACAATCGAAGCCTGAAACAACTTCTAAAGACTGTTGACATCTACTGGAAGCCTTAGGAAATAAAATCTGACACCACAGACACTGGATATTCGATAGGCATTCACTTGAAAACTACAACCTCAGAATTCCCACTTCCTGGTTGGATTTTTCTCAGGTTTTCACCTGCCATATGAGTTCTGTTATACTCACAGACATTATTTTAACAGTTTTGGAAACTTTAGAGTGTTTTCTATCCAAATATACTAATTATATGCATATTCTAGCTTCTGGGCCTGAGTAACAGACAGTTTACTCTGGGCACGCTTTTCATCCAAACTTCCCAATGCTGCCCCCTATCCCAAACAGGTTTTAAATACATTGTGTACAACCACAAGTAGTCCCAAAGCAAAGCACCTGCATTTCTCAAAATCAGCATCAGATATTTTTTGTTGTGCAGTCATGATAGCGAAGAGGGCTAGGGATAGGGTTAGAAGTTACCATGGTTACAATAACACTGCTCTGTCTCCCCATATTACAAGGTTAAAATAACAGTCCTACTGCTCTCTGTTTGTCTCTGTCCCGCAGTCATCTCCTTGTCAACCAGAGGAATCAGACTTCCCAGAACCCTTAGCCTTTTCAGACTGCATAGGAGACCAGTGTAACCTACGGTGTGTGTATTGGACACAGTTTCACTCTCACAATAGAACTAGAGCTAAAATAGCAGCAATCCCATTATCTTGGTAACGTTAATGAGCCCCTTTCAGATTTTTGACAATAAACCACTAATATGCTGGTTCACATCCTCTGCTCTGATACTCAGCAGACAGGATAAACATAAACAGGAATCTTGAGCCTCAGGTCACACCGCTGAGCTCCTGCTGCTGTGTAGTGAGCAGGGGAGTGTGTAGTGTGTGCAGGGTAGTGTGTAGTGTAATCTGTGTAGTGTGCAGGGTAGTGTGTAGTGTAATCTGTGTAGTGTGCAGGGGAGTGTGTAGTGTGTAGGGTAGTGTAATCTGTAGTGTGTAGTGTAAAATGTGTAGTGTTCAAGGTATTGTGCAGTGTAATCTGTGTAGTGAGCAGGGTATTGTGCAGTGCAATCTGTGTAGTGAGCATGGTATTGTGCAGTGTAATCTGTGTAGTGAGCAGGGTATTGTGCAGTGCAATCTGTGTAGTGAGCATGGTATTGTGCAGTGTAATCTGTGTAGTGAGCAGGGTAGTAAGTAGTGTAATCAAATCAAATGTTATTTGCCACATGCGCCGAATACAACAAGTGTAGACTTTACCGTGAAATGCTTATTTACAAGCCCTTAACCAACAGTGCGGTTCAAGAAGAAGAAAATATTAACCAAGTAGACTAAAATAAAAAGTAATAATAAAAAGTAGCACAATAAGAATAACAATAATGAGGCTAAATACAGGGTAATGTGTTATGTGCAGGGTAGTGTGTAAAGTGCAGGTTAGCATGTAGTGTGCACGGTAGTGTGTAATGTGTGGTGTGTAGGGTAGTGAGTGGTGTGTAGGGTAGTGAGTAGTGTGCAGGGTAGTGTGTAATGTGTGGTGTGTAGGGTAGTGAGTAGTGTGTAGGGTAGTGTGCAGGGTAGTGTGTAGTGTGCAGGGTAGTGTGTAGTGTGCAGGGTAGCGTGTAGTGTGCAGGGTAGCGTGTAGTGTGCAGGGTAGCGTGTAGTGTGCAGGGTAGAGTGTAGTGTGCAGGGTAGTGTGTATTGTGCAGGGTAGTGAGTAGTGTGGGGGTAGTGTGTAGTGTGCAGGGTAGTGTGTAATGTAGTATGTAGTGTGCAGGGAAGTGTGTAGTGTGCAGGGTAGTGTGTAGTGTGCAGGGTAGTGTGTAGGGTAGTATGTAGTGTTCAGGGTTGTGTATAGTGTGCAGGGTAGTATGTAGTGTGCAGTGTATTGTGTAGTGTGCAGGGTAGGGTATGTGTGCAGGGTAGTGTGTAGGGTAGTGTGCAGGGTAGCATGTAGTGTGTAGTGTGCAGTGTAGCATGTAGTGTGTAGTATGTAATGTGCAGCGTAGTGTGTAGGGTAGGATGTAGTTTAATCTGTGTAGTGTAGTGTGCAGGGGAGTGTGTAGTATGCTGGGGAGTGTGTAGGGTAGTGTGTAGTGTAATCTGTGTAGTGTGCAGGGTAGTGTGTAGGCTAGGTGTGTGTAATAATGAGGTCCATGTGTGTGTAATGATGAGGGCAAGGTGTGTGTAATGATGAGGTCAAGGTGTGTGTAATGATGAGGACCAGGTGTGTGTAATGATGAGGACCAGGTGTGGGTAATGATGGGGATCAGGAGCATGTAATGATGGTTGCCAGGACCAGTTGTTAGTAGACTGGCGACATTGAGCGCTGGAGAGGGGGGAGAGGGAGTTAGCATGACAGTACCCCCTCCCGAAGCGGCTCCATTCGCAGGACGACGCCGGCCAGGAGTACGGCCCCGAGGGCGAGGAGCGGGCCGGTCCGGACGGCGGAGATGGAAATCCCTAACGATGTTGGGGTCCAGGATGTCGGCCACCATGACCCAACAGCACTCCTTCGGACCTTACCCCTCCCAATCCACCAAATACTGAAGCCGTCCCCCACAACGCCGAGAGTCCAGTCGGGACCTGACGGCATAGGTGGTGGTTCCATCGGTTTACAGGGAGGCAGAGGGGTGTCGTGGGTGTATGGCATCAGCCAAAAGACCAAGAACCACCGGCCTGTGGAGGAAAACATTAAAAGAGGATGAGATCCGGTAGTTGGTGGGGAGTTATAAGTGATATGTTACCTCTTTGACCCTCCGGAGGACCTTGAAGGGCCCCACAACCTGGGGGCTCAGCTTCCAGCAGGGCAAGCGAAGCGGGAGGTTCCCGGTGGAGAGCCAGACGCGATCACCAGGATGGAACACAGGAGCCTCACTGTGGCAGTGGTCCGCCTGCTCCTTCTGGAGGTGGAACCCCTCATCCACCGCAGGGGCTTCGGTCTGGCTCAGGGTCCACGGGGCCAGGGCCGGCTGATATCCCATTACGCACAGGGATATCAGCCCGGTGGAGCAGTGACGAAGTGAATTCTGTCCGTACTTCGCCCAGGGAAGGAACCGGGCCCACTCCCCCTGCCGGTCCTGTCAGTGGCTTTCTTGGCGCATGGGTCCCACTGTGAGGGTGAGTGGTGCTGTGATGTGCGTGATTGCGCCGGATCCCAACGGTCGATTATCCAGGGCTTGGACCGGAAAGGGAAAGGAGAGCAGGTACGAGGTGATGTTCAGGGAGAAGGCGAGGGCCTGGTCAATGAAATTCCCACAGCACCGGAGTCCACTAGAGCAGTAGAGACAACACCTGAGGGACAGCCAGCCAGTGAAAATGATGATGATGGAATACTCACGCCTACCCTGTGAGACGGAAGATCACGGGGCCGCCCCTCTGCTCTAGTGGACCTGGGGTTGGGACGCACCGGACACCGCTTAAGCTGGTCCCCCTCCTGGCCGCAATAGGGACACAATAGGAACCCAGCTCTTCCTCTCCTCTCTCCCAGACAGCTGTAGCCACTCAAATGCCCTCCCCGGTCAGCAGGGAAAATACTGTGTCAACCTTGGACCTCTCGGTGGTGGGGGTTCCCATCTGATGGACGAAATATGGGGAGAACTGGAGTAGGAAGCCACGGCATTTGGATGGAGTCCTGTCATACTTGTCTGGGAGGGACAGTCGGGGATTGCCTCCCTGGGCGGAGAGCTAGGTAGGTTGGGGGTCTGGCTCGCTGAGACGACTCATGGTAGGAAGCCCTCCTAGCGCCGACTGCTGGCTAAGCTGGGGGGCTGGCTCGCTGAGACGACTCATGGTGGGAAGCCCTCCCTCCCTGGGCAGACTGCTGGGTAGGCTAAGGGGCAGGAACCCTGGGTGGACTGCTGGGTAGGCTGAGGGGCAGGAACCCTGGGTGGACTGCTGGGTAGGCTGGGGGGCTGGCTCGCTGAGTCGACTCATGGTAAGAGGCCCTCCGCTCGTTTTGGGCAGTGTCGAAGCGGTGGAGGACCTCATCCATAGCCACATCCAGTTGTGCCAGCTCATCATGGTGTTAGTGGAGTAGGTGTCCCTGTTCACCGACTGTCTGGGAGATGTCTTTCTCTTCTGCTGCCGACTGTCTGGGAGATGTCTTTCTCTTCTGCTGCCGACTGTCTGGGAGATGTCTTTCTCTTCTGCTGCCGACTGTCTGGGAGATGTCTTTCTCTTCTGCTGCCGACTGTCTGGGAGATGACTTTCTCTTCTGCTGCCGACTGTCTGGGAGATGTCTTTCTCTTCTGCTGCCGACTGTCTGGGAGATGTCTTTCCTTTCTGCTACTTCCATATAGTGAGGCAATATTCTGTAACGTATACGCTGGTAGTCATGTGAGTTTAATGACGACAGAAGGCAGGTAAACAAAACAGGAGAAGCGTACTGAACGTGACCAAAATAAATTCTGCCTGACGACTGAGGATACTGAGGGCTAAATAAAGGGAGATTAATCAAGGTGATGATGAGGTCCAGGTGTGTGTAATGATGGTGCCAGGACCGGTGGTTAGTAGACCGGTGACATCAAGCGCTGGAGATGGGGAGCGGGAGTAGATGTGACACTTCTAAAGAAAAGTCATCTAGATTCTACAGCTCTTAGCAATTTTCAGTCAATCTCCAACCTTCCATTTTTAAGAAAAATTCTGGAAAAATTGTTTTTCAAACAGCTAAATTATTTATCAAGTGGAAATTGTATGTTTGAAAAAATTCCAATCTGTTTTTTGAGCCCACCACAGCACAGACAGCCTTAGTTAAAATGCCAGTGCCAAACTATCTCAAAGTCTAGGACCAAGAGGCATGGAGAGGCAGCCTTTAGTTACTATGCCCCCTGCTTCTGGAATAGCCTGCCAGAGAACCTGAGGGGGGCCAAGAGGCATGGAGAGGCAGCCTTTAGTTACTATGCCCCCAGCCTCTGGAATAGCCAGCCAGAGAACCTGATGGGGGGCTGAAACTGTAGACATATTTAAAATAGATCTTAAATCACACCTTTTTAGCTTTGCTTTTTAATGATTATTTTTAATTGTTATTCTTTAGTTTTTTATCCTCTTAAGTTTGTTGTGAAGTAATATTTCTGTTTTTATTTTCATAGTTTTTTCTTCGTTTTTTTTCCTGTGAAGCGCATTGTGTTGCATTCATGTTGTCTGAAATTAGCTAAATAAATAAGTCTTGATTTGATTATTCACTTAGGGGGCTGATTCAGACTTAGGAAATGTACACCTTTCCTATGCACGCCTCAGTATTTGGTATTCAGACTTACCTTATTCAGTCGCGTAACGCGTTCTACAGGTGTGGCTACCGATTTTGAATACATTTCAGTCAACTGCTGAAAACCCTCCCACTTGCTGACCAACATATTTTCTCATGGAGTTTTCATTCAGTAGGGGTTTCAGTAGTTTTATCTTAAGCCATCCCTTTAAGTGCGGTGTACCTTTAATTAGAAGTTTGCCGACAGACAATATTAGGGATCAATAAAAGAAAGCCATCTAAGTATAGGCATATTCATCTCTGTTTCAGCACCGATTGGTAGATTTAAAAATACTCTGATTTTGTAGATTATTTAGTCAAGTATTTATCAACCAATAACAAACAGGTTTAGAAATCAAATCAAATGTATTTATATAGCCCTTCTTAGATCAGCTGATATCTCAAAGTGCTGTACAGAAACCCAGCCTAAAACACCAAACAGCAAGCAATGCAGGTGTAGAAGCATGGTGGCTAGGAAAAACTCCCTAGAAAGGCCAAAACCTAGGAAGAAACCTAGAGAGGAACCAGGCTACGAGGGGTGGCCAGTCCTCTTCTGGCTGTGCCGGGTGGAGATTATAACAGAACATGGCCAAGATGTTTAAATGTTCATAAATGACCAGCATGGTCAAATAATAATAATCACAGTAGTTGTCGAGGGTGCAACAGGTCAGCACCTCAGGAGTAAATGTCAGTTGGCTTTTCATAGCCGATCATTGAGAGTATCTCTACCGCTCCTGCTGTCTCTAGAGAGTTGAAAACAGCAGGTCTGGGACAGGTAGCACATCCGGTGAACAGGTCAGGGTTCCATAGCCGCAGGCAGAACAGTTGAAACTGGAGCAGCAGCACGGCCAGGTGGACTGGGGACAGCAAGGAGTCATCATGCCAGGTAGTCCTGAGATATGGTCCTAGTGCTCAGGTCCTCCGAGAGAAAGAAAGAAACAAAGAAAGAAAGAAAGAAAGAAAGAAAGAGAGAGCATACTTAAATTCACACAGAACACCGGATAAGACAGGAGAAATACTCCAGATATAACAGACTGACCCTAGCCCCCCGACACATAAACTACTGCAGCATAAATACTGGAGGCGGAGACAGGAGGGGTCTGGAGACAATACCCTCGGACAGGGCCAAACAGGCAGGATATAACCCCACCCACTTTGCTAAAGCACAGCCCCCACACCACCAGAGGGATATCTTCAACCACCAACTTACCATCCTGAGACAAGGCCGAGTATAGCCCACAAAGATCTCCGCAACGGCACAACCCAAGGGGGGCGCCAACCCAGACAGGAAGATCACGTCAGTGACTCAACCCACTCAAGTGACGCACTCCTCCTAGGGATGGCATAAACGCACATAAACGCTCACTCATTCGGGAATAATTGCAATCAATATATATATTTACGCTCAGTGTGTCATCGTGATCTCTGTTGGAAAGTTTGTCCGCCCTCGCTCTCTTTCTCTTCCGTGGTTAGAATGGATACTTCAGAGTCCCATTTAGAAATATTCTTATAGGTAGATGTTTCACGTTTAATGATTCATTCATGTCGTTATAGAATAGATGTTTCGGCGGTTGTCGGTCTTCGCGTTCAATGATACCGAATTCCTAGCTGCAGACTAGTAATTACTATCAAAGATTTGTTCTTATTCTGTCGGTATCGATAGTCTCAGAGTTTCAACAACCATTACAACCTTAGCTTATACTCAGGTTTATGGTAACTACTCAAACCTTAGCCCTCTCGGTAAACGAGGTAAGCTGGTCTAAAGGTAAATCCTTCAGGTGAGGGTTATATTCGTAACAGCAGAAAAGGGCTGTCCCATGACGCCAGGTCAATGTCTGTGCTCATGGGGCGGGCCTATGACTTAGTTAAACTCCAAAGGGAATTGGAGTTTCCTTCATTAAGCAGTTTATAATCACATTACATAATTGCACAAATAGTTTCATCTTTACTCATTCATTTTATACAACAATTAGATGCAAGCCTCACAACTGAGACTCTTGTATAAACAGAGTTATGGTAATGTGGCTGTATTGTGTCTCATGAGTTTCACAAACATTAAACGAAATGGACAGGTCGTAGCTGGATTCACCCCCGACCGTGTACACATTCTCCAAAACATGGACATTGTTCAGTTCTCAAGTTCTGTGATGTGGAAGAGGTTCCTTTGTCCTCCTGTGAAACTTTCTCTCTCTATACAGTCTGGCCATGAGAGAGACTCCTCTAGGAATTGATAACCTTCCTAACAGAGCCTGGGTGTAGGGGGAAGAGAGAGAGGTGGTGAGAGAGAGAGGGGTATGATGCAGAGAGAGGGGGATGGTGCTCGCTGTACCCAAAGAGGTCCACGTCATGACAGTAGGCAGACCATTCCATAAAAATTGAGCTCTATAGGAGAAAGCCCTGCCTCCAGCTGTTTGCTTAGAAATACTAGGGACAGTTAGGAGGCCTGCATCTTGTGACCATAGCGTACATTTAGGTATGTACGGCAGGACTAAATCGGAAAGATGGGTAGGAACAAGCCCATGTAATGCTTTGTAGGTTAGCAGTAAAACCTTGAAATCAGCCCTTGCCTTAACAGGAAACCAGTGTAGGGAGGCGAGCACTGGAGTAATATGATCACATTTTTTGGTTCTTGTCAAGATTCTAGCAGCCGTGTTTAGCACTAACTGAAGTTTATTTAGTGCCTTATCTGGGTAGCCGGAAAGTAGAGCATTGCAGTAGTCTAAGTTTGGGAAAGGCGTGGCGCTAGCGGGACACCTCGACAACATCCGGTGAAATTGCAGAGCGCCAAATTCAAATTAAATTACGATAAATATTTAACTTTCATAAAATCACAAGTGTAATACATCAAAATAAAGCTTAACTTGTTGTTTATCCAGCCGCCATTTCAGATTTCAAAAAGGCTTTACGGCGAAAGCAAACCATGCGATTATCTGAGGACAGCGCCCCGCATACCAACACATGAAAAACATATTTCAACCAGGCAGGTGCGACACGAAAGTCAGAAATAGCGATATAAAAAATGCCTTACCTTTGATGATCTTCTTCTGTTGGCACTCCAAAAGGTCCCAGTTACATCACAAATGGTCCTTTTGTTTGATAATGTCCTTCTTTATATCCATGAAAACTCAGTTTAGCTCGCGCGCTTCAGTCAATAATCCATCCAGTTTCCCTCCATCAAAATGCATACAAAATTAATCCCAAATTTTACTAATAAACTTTTCCAAACAAGTCAAACAACATTTATAATCAAACCTTAGGTATCCTGATACGCAAATAAACAATACAATTTAAGAATGAGAATAGTATGTTCATTACCGGAGATAAATAAGAAAGAACACGCTTTCTTTCACGCGCTTGAAAACACTACAGCCAAAATGGGAGCCACCTAGAAAAACTACAATTTCTAGGTCATTTTTCCAAAAACCAGTCTGAACCTCTTTCTAAAGAAGGTTGACATCTAGTGGAAGCCCTAGGAACTGCAATCTGGGAGGACTTGGGGTTATAATTATAGTACTAGCCATTGAAAATAGTGGTAAGCTGAAAATATTTGTGGGGGGGATGGTTTGTCCTTGGGGTTTTGCCTGCCATATCAGTTCTGTTATACTCACAGACATTATTCAAACAGTTTTAGAAACTTCAGTGTTTCTATCCACATCTACTAATAATATGCATATCCTAGCTTCTGGGCCTGAGTAACAGGCAGTTTACTTTGGGAACGCTTTTCATCCGGACATGAAAATACTGCCCCCTATCCCAATGAAGCTAACCTAGAAGTGACAAAAGCATGGATTAATTTTTCTACATTATTTTTGGGCAGAAAGTTTCTGATTTTTGCAATGTTAAGTAGATGGAAAAAGCTGTCCTTGAAACAGTCTTGATATGTTCGTCAATGGAGAGATCAGGGTCAAGAGTAACGTAGAGGTCCTTCACAGTTTTATTTGAGACGACTGTACAACCATTAAGATTAATTGTCAGATTCAACAGAAGATATCTTTGTTTCTTGGGACCTAGAACAAACATCTCTGTTTTGTCCGAGTTTAAAAGTAGAACATTTGCTTATGTCTGAAACACAGGCCTCCAGCGAGGGCAATTTTGGGACTTCACCATGTTTTATCTAATATTTATTTATGTATCGATACTTTACGACATGTAATTGTTTTAAAACCAGTCGGGATACTTTTCCTATTGGAGTTTCGTTGTTTAGGTGGGATATATAGCATTTTGCCACAAAACATGATTATTTGTCTATCTAAAATTAAAACATGATTATTTGTCTCTCTAAAAGTAAAAACATGATTATTTGTCTCTCTAAAATTAAACATGTAACCTCAGCAAAAAAAAAAAGCCCCTTTTTCAGGACCCTGTCTTTCAAAGATAATTAGTAAAAATCCAAATAACTTCACAGATCTTCATTGTAAAGGGTTTAAACACTGTTTCCTATGCTTGAACCATAAACAATTAATGAACATGCACCTGTGGAATGGTCGATAAGACACTAACAGCTTACAGACGGTAGGCAATTAAGGTCACAGTTATGAAAACTTAAGACACTAAAGAGGCCTTTCTACTGACTCTGAAAAACACCAAAGAAAGATGTCCAGGGTTCCTGCTCATCTGCGTGAACGTGCCTTAGGCATGATGCAAGGAGGCATGAGGACTGCAGATGTAGCCAGGAAAATAAATTGCAATGTCCGCACTGTGAGACGCCTAAGACAGCACTACAGGGAGACAGGATGGACAGCTGATCGTCCTCGCAGTGGCAGACCACGTGTAACAACACCTGCACAGGATCGGTACATCCGAACATCACACCTGCGGGACAGGTACAGGATGGCAACAACAACTGCCCGAGTTATACCAGGATCGCACAATCCCTCCATCAGTCCTCAGACTGTCTGCAATAGGCTCAGAAAGGCTGGACTCAGGGCTTGTAGGCCTGTTGTAAGGCAGGTCCTTACCAGACATCACCGGCCACAACGTTGCCTATGGGCACAAACCCACCGTCGCTGGACCAGACAGGACTGGCAAAAAGTGCTCTTCACTGACGAGTCACGTTTTTGTCTCACCAGGGGTGATGGTCAGATTTGCGTATATCATCGAAGGAATGAGCATTACACCGAGGCCTGTACTCTGGAGGGGATCGATTTGGAGGTGGAGGGTCCGTCATGGTCTGGGGCAGTGTCACAGCATCATCGGACTGAGCTTGTTGTCATTGCAGGCAATCTCAACGCTGTGCGTTACAGGGAAGACATCCTCCTCCCTGATGTGGTACCCTTCCTGCAGGCTCATCCTGACATGACCCTCCAGCATGACAATGCCACCAGCCATACTGCTCGTTCTGTGCGTGATTTTCTGCAAGACAGGAATGTCAGTGTTCTGCCATGGCCAGTGAAGAGCCCAGATCTCAATCCCATTGAGCACGTCTGGGACCTGTTGGATCGGAGGGTGAGGGCTAGGGCCATTCCCCCCCAGAAATGTCCGGGAACTTGCAGGTACCTTGGTGGAAGAGTGCGGTAACATCTCACAGCAAGAACTGGCAAATCTGGTGCAGTCCACGAGGAGGAGATGCGCTGCAGTACTTAATGCAGCTGATGGCCACACCAGATACTGACTGTTACTTTTGATTTTAACCCCCACCTTTGTTCAGGGACACATTATTCCATTTCTGTTAGTCACATGTCTGTGGAACTTGTTCAGTTTATGTCTCAGTTGTTGAATCTTATGTTCATACAGATATTTACAAGTTTGTTAAGTTAACTGGAAATAAACGCAGTTGACAGTGAGAGGACGTTTATTTTTTTTGTTTGCTGTAACAAACAATCATGCTATCACTTTGCTGTAGACCCAACAAATAATCATGCTATCACTTTGCTGTAGACCAAACAAACAATCATGCTATCACTTTGCTGTAGACCCAACAAATAATCATGCTATCACTTTGCTGTAGACCAAACAAACAATCATGCTATCACTTTGCTGTAGACCAAACAAACATCATGCTTTGAGACATTCTAAAGATCTGCAACAACTCTTTTCTGTGTGTGTGTGTGTGTGTGTGTGTGTGTGTGTGTGTGTGTGTGTGTGTGTGTGTGTGTGTGTGTGTGTGTGAGAGAGAGAGAGTGATTGTAAGGAAGACATTCAGTGTGTGGTTGTGGAGAATGAATGAAGGAGTGCCTGAGGGGTGTGGAGCTGAGCGTGCTGTGACCTGCTGCGAGGGAGAGAGATATGTTTATTTATTTTCCCATTTGTACATCGTTAAAACACTTTATATTTACATAATATCACATTTGTAATGTCTTTATTATTTTGGAACTTCTGTAAGTGTAATGTTTACTGTTCATTTTTATTGTTTATTTCACTTTTGTGTATTATCTACTTCACTTGCTTTGGCAATGTTAACATATGTTTCCCATGCCAATAAAGCCCTTAAATTTAATTGAATTGAGAGCCAGAGAGAGACAGAGACAGACAGAGACAGAGAGACAGACGGAGACAGAGAGACAGACGGAGACAGAGAGACAGACGGAGACAGAGAGACAGACGGAGACAGAGACAGACGGAGACAGAGACAGACGGAGACAGAGACAGACGGAGACAGAGACAGACGGAGACAGAGACAGACGGAGACAGAGAGAGACAGACAGAGAGAGAGTCAGAGAAAGCGAAAGAGACAGACAGACAGGACCCTGATACAGCAGCCTAGCTGAAGCTCAGACATACAACACTACAGGCTCTGAGGAATGAGGCCAGCATGAATGGATTTCTCTGTGTCACAATGACTGTAACACTCAGGGTATGTACACACACACACACACACACACATATCAGGAAACACAAACATACACCTTGCAAACACAAGCATGCACACACGCACACACACACACCTCAGGGAATGGTCAGAGGGCCCTGCATGCTCCAAGCGTGTGTGTGTCGTGTGAATGTGTGCAGTGTTCATACTCTAAGGAATGACTCAGAGGAATGTCAGGATACATGCCAAAGACAAAGAATGTGATCCATGTTGTGCTCTGCCTTAAGCTGTTAGAATACGTTTTTCCCTTGATAGATTTCCCTGACAGCAGCGAAGGAAAGCTAATAACAAGTCATCCTAATAACAAGTCATCCTAATTAGAGGTCGGCCGATTATGATTTTTCAATGCCGATACCGATTATTGGAGCACCAAAAAAGTCGATACCGATTAACCGGCCGACATTTATATATACTGCTCAAAAAAATTAAGGGAAAACTAAAATAACACATCCTAGATCTGAATGAATGAAATAATCTTATTAAATACGTTTTTCTTTACATAGTTGAATGTGCTGAAAACAAAATCACACAAAAATAATCAATGGAAATCCAATTTATCAACCCATGAAGGTCTGTATTTGGAGTCACACTCAAAATTCAAGTGGAAAACCACACTACAGGCTGATCCAACTTTGATGTAATGTCCTTAAAACAAGTCAAAATGAGGCTCAGTAGTGTGTGTGGCCTCCACGTGCCTGTATGACCTCCCTACAATGCCTGGGCATGCTCCTGATGAGGTGGCGTATGGGCTCCTGAGGGATCTCCTCCCAGACCTGGACTAAAGCATCCGCCAACTCCTGGACAGTCTGTGGTGCAACATGGTGTTGGTGGATGGAGCGATACATGATGTCCCAGATGTGCTCAATTGGATTCAGGTCTGGGGAACGGGCGGGCCAGTCCATAGCATCAATGCCTTCCTCTTGCAGAAACTGCTGACACACTCCAGCCACATGAGGTCTAGCATTGTCTTCCATTAGGAGGAACACAGGGTCAACCGCACCAGCATATGGTCTCACAAGGGGTCTGAGGATCTCATCTCGGTACCTAATGGCAGTCAGGCTACCTCTGGCGAGCACATGGAGGGCTGTGCGGCCCCCCAAAGAAATGCCACCCCACACCATGACTGACCCACCGCCAAACCGGTCATGCTGGAGGATGTTGCAGGCAGCAGAACGTTCTCCACGGCGTCTCCAGACTCTGTCACGTCTGTCACGTGCTCAGTGTGAACCTGCTTTCATCTGTGAAGAGCACAGGGCACCAGTGGCGAATTTGCCAATCTTGGTGTTCTCTGGCAAATGCCAAACGTCCTGCACGGTGTTGGGCTGTAAGCACAACCCCCACCTGTGGACATCGGGCCCTCATACCACCCTCATGGAGTCTGTTTCTGACCGTTTGAGCAGACACATGCACATTTGTGGCCTGCTGGAGGTCATTTTGCAGGGCTCTGGCAGTGCTCCTCCTGCTCCTCCTTGCACACAGGCGGAGGTAGCGGTCCTGCTGCTGGGTTGTTGCCCTCCTACGGCCTCCTCCACGGCTCCTGATGTACGGGCCTGTCTCCTGGTAGCGCCTCCATGCTCTGGACACTACGCTGACAGACACAGCAAACCTTGCATTGATGTGCCATCCTGGATGAGCTGCACTACCTGAGCCACTTGTGTGGGTTGTAGACTCCGTCTCATGCTACCACTAGAGTGAAAGCACCGCCGGCATTCAAAAGTGACCAAAACATCAGCCAGGAAGCATAGGAACTGAGAAGTGGTCTGTGGTCCCCACCTGCAGAACCACTGCTTTATTGGGGGTGTCTTGCTAATTGCCTATAATTTCCACCTGTTGTCTATTCCATTTGCACAACAGCATGTGAAATTTATTGTCAATCAGTGTTGCTTCCTAAGTGGGCAGTTTGATTTCACGGAAGTGTGATTGACTTGGAGTTACATTGTGTTTAAGTGTTCCCTTTATTTTTTTGAGCAGTGTGTGTGTATGTATGTATGTATGTATGTATGTATGTATATATTTGTAATAATGACAATTACAACAATACTGAATGAACACCTTTATTTTTAACTTAATATAATACATCAATAAAATCAATTTAGTCTCAAATAAATAATGAAACATGTCCAATTTGGTTTAAATAATGCAAAAACAAAGTGTTGGAGCAGAAAGTAAAAGTGCAATATTTGCCATGTAAAAAAGCTAATGTTTAAGTTCCTTGCTCAGAACATGAGAACTTATGAAAGCTGGTGGTTCCTTTTAACATGAGTCTTCAATATTCCCAGGTAAGAAGTTTTAGGTTGTAGTTATTATAGGAATTGTAGGACTATTTATCTTTATACGATTTGTATTTCATATACCTTTGACTATTGGATGTTCTTATAGGCACTATAGTATTGCCAGCCTAATCTCGGGAGTTGATAGGCTTGAAGTCAAACAGCGCAATGCTTGAAGCACAGCGAAGAGCTGCTGGCAAATGCAGGAAAGTGCTGTTTGAATGAATGCTTACGAGCCTGCTGCTGCCTACCACTGCTCAGTCAGACTGCTCTATCAAATAGCAAATCATAGACTTAATTATAATATAATAACACACAGAAATACGAGCCTTAGGTCATTAATATGGTCAAATCCAGAAACTATCATTTCGAAAACAAAACGTTTATTCTTTCAGTGAAATACGGAAATGTTCCGTATTTTATCTAACGGGTGGCATCCCTAAGTCTAAATATTCCTGTTACATTGCACAACCTTCAATGTTATGTCAGAATTATGTACAATTCTGGCAAATTAATTACGCTCTTTGTTAGGAAGAAATGGTCTTCACACAGTTCGCAACAAGCCAGGCAGCCCAAACTGCTGCATATACCCTGACTCTGCTTGCACAGAACGCAAGAGAAGTGACATAATTTCCCTAGTTAAAGACATTCATGTTAGCAGGCAATATTAAGTAAATATGCAGGTTTAAAAATATTTGCTTGTGTATTGATTTTAAGAAAGGCATTGATGTTTATGTTTATGTTTAGGTACACGTTGGTGCATCGACAGTGCTTTTTTCGCAAATGATTTCGCAAAATCATCACCCGTTTGGCGAAGTAGGCTGTGATTCGATGATAAATTAACAAGCACCGCATCGATTATATGCAACGCAGGACACGCTAGATAAACTAGTAATATCATCAACCATGTGTAGATAACTAGTGATTATGTTAAGATTGTTTTTTATACGATAAGATTAATGCTAGCCAGCAACTTACCTTGGCTCCTTGCTACACTCGCATAACAGGTAGTCAGCCTGCCACGCAGTCTCCTCGTGGAGTGCAATGTAATCGGTCATAATCGGTGACCAAAAATGCCGATTACCGATTATTATGAAAACTTGAAATCGGCCCTAATTAAATCGGCCTTTCCGATTAATCGGTCGACCTCTAATCCTAATAACAAGTCATCCTAATAACAAGTCTTCCTAATAACAAGTCAAGTCATCCTAATAAGTCAAGTCATCCTAATAACAAGTCTAGTCATCCTAATAACAAGTCTAGTCATCCTAATAACAGGTCATCCTAATAACAAGTCATCCTAATAACAGGTCATCCTAATAACAAGTCAAGTCATCCTAATAACAAGTCATCCTAATAACAGGTCATCCTAATAACAGGTCATCCTAATAACAGGTCATCCTAATAACAAGTCATCCTGATAACAAGTCATCCTGATAACAAGTCATCCTGATAACAAGTCATCCTGATAACAAGTCATCCTGATAACAAGTCATCCTGATAACAAGTCATCCTAATAACAGGTCATCCTAATAACAGGTCATCCTAATAACAAGTCAAGTCATCCTAATAACAAGTCATCCTAATAACAAATCATCCTAATAACAGGTCAAGTCATCCTAATAACAAGTCAAGTCATCCTATGAGAAAATTAAATATAGGAAGTACATTTTCTCTGACATGTCACTTCATGTTTTTTATTTAAACATTTATATCACAATATTTTTCCCGTACAGCTGTATTCACACATTTCCTATTCTTGCTTTCTTCTGGGCTGAATCCTAACTTGAGATGAGTGGCTCAATCAATGTTTTTGGCTCAAATCTCTGATCAATATATCAATCGACGAATGATTTAAGCCAATCATGATGATTTAGTTTGACTGTGGGTCCCATCTCAAGTTAGCATCTAGTCAGAAACAAATCAACCAATCAGCGACAACGATCATGGACACCCAACAATTTTGGGACATAAAGCTACAGCTTAATAAATACTCTACAAAAATAACGCAGGCTTTTTATATCGGCGATAATTATCTGGAGGGAGGAATCAATACGGAAGAGGGGAGATTGGTAAAGAAGAAGAAAAACAGCATGCTAAATAAACAAGCTTATAAGCATACATGGGAACCTGAATATTACAGCTACCGATGGGCAGAATGCTAACCCATCGCTCTGTAGCTTCTGGATGTTACAAGACTCCTCTACCGATGGGCAGAATGCTAACCCATCGCTCTGTAGCTTCTGGATGTTACAAGACTCCTCTACCGATGGGCAGAATGCTAACCCATCACTCTGTAGCTTCTGGATGTTACAAGACTCCTCTACCGATGGGCAGAATGCTAACCCATCGCTCTGTAGCTTCTGGATGTTACAAGACTCCTCTACCATACACTCAGTTACAACTGTGATATCCACAGCACAAAGACACTGATAGGTCAGGGATCTCTCTCTCTCTTCTGATAGGTCAGGGATGTCTCTCTCCTGATAGGTCAGGGATGTCTCTCTCTCTCTCTTCTGATAGGTCAGGGATGTCTCTCTCCTGATAGGTCAGGGATGTCTCTCTCTCTTCTGATAGGTCAGGGATCTCTCTCTTCTGATAGGTCAGGGATCTCTCTCTTCTCATAGATCAGGGATGTCTCTCTCTCTCTTCTGATAGGTCAGGGATGTCTCTCTCTCTCTCTTCTGATAGGTCAGGGATGTCTCTCTCTCTCTCTTCTGATAGGTCAGGGATGTCTCTCTCTCTCCTGATAGGTCAGGGATGTCTCTCGCTCTCTCTTCTGATAGGTCAGGGATGTCTCTCTCTCTCTCTCTTCTGATAGGTCAGGGATCTCTCTCTCTCTTTCTTCTGATAGGTCAGGGATCTCTCTCTTTCTTCTGATAGGTCAGGGATGTCTCTCTCTCTCTTTTCTGATAGGTCAGGGATGTCTCTTCTGATAGGTCAGGGAAGTCTCTCTCTCTCTCTCTTCTGATAGGTCAGGGATCTCTCTCTCTCTTCTGATAGGTCAGGGATGTCTCTCTCCTGATAGGTCAGGGATGTCTCTCTCTCTCTCTTCTGATAGGTCAGGGATGTCTCTCTCCTGATAGGTCAGGGATGTCTCTCTCTCTTCTGATAGGTCAGGGATCTCTCTCTTCTGATAGGTCAGGGATCTCTCTCTCTCTCTCTTCTCATAGATCAGGGATGTCTCTCTCTCTCTTCTGATAGGTCAGGGATGTCTCTCTCTCTCTTCTGATAGGTCAGGGATGTCTCTCTCTCTCTTCTGATAGGTCAGGGATGTCTCTCTCTCTCTTCTGATAGGTTAGGGATGTCTCTCTCTCTCTCTTCTGATAGGTCAGGGATGTCTCTCTCTCTCTCTTCTGATAGGTCAGGGATGTCTCTCTCTCTCCTGATAGGTCAGGGATGTCTCTCGCTCTCTCTTCTGATAGGTCAGGGATCTCTCTCTCTCTTTCTTCTGATAGGTCAGGGATCTCTCTCTTTCTTCTGATAGGTCAGGGATGTCTCTCTCTCTCTTTTCTGATAGGTCAGGGATGTCTCTTCTGATAGGTCAGGGATGTCTCTCTCTCTCTTCTGATAGGTCAGGGATGTCTCTCTCTCTCTTCTGATAGGTCAGGGATCTCTCTCTCTCTTTCTTCTGATAGGTCAGGGATGTCTCTCTCTTTCTTCTGATAGGTCAGGGATGTCTCTCTCTCTCTTTTCTGATAGGTCATGGATGTCTCTCTCTCTCTTTTCTGATAGGTCAGGTGGGTGGGACTCAAAACATGGAGATTCGGATCTGATCATTCAGCCAATTAAGAATCCCTGGGCTCTCCTTTTGGCCAATCAGAAACAAACAAAAAAACTTACAAACAAAACTAAAACATGAAAAGTAATTTTCCCTTTTTATGAAGCTACACCAAGCTATCCCTTTTAAACCAAACATTTATAGAATTATCAGAAAAAATATTGTCAAAATCCATCATACAGTTTTACTTTGAATATCATTTGATTTGAGGCATATGTCATAGAAATGAAGACCTAACATGACTTATAGACTGTGATTATGGTGAAAACAAGAACAGTTCCTTGTGTCCAAGTGAGATAAGTTGTCTCTTTATCACGTTGGCTGATAACAGACAGTCCTGTTCATATGGCATCTAGTTCCAAAGTCTAAAAACACTCATGGATGGTTTGAAGCACCAATTGAAGTACCAGATTCATAAACATTTCTCAGATTCACATGTTCATCTCTCCAGTTCTAAAACTCTCGAGCATCCTCCACCTGCTTGTGGTAATCCTCATCCAGCGGGTTGTCTGGACACTTCTGCCCGTTGTTAGGAGGCCTGACCTGGTTATAGCGACTCCAATCCCCTTTACAGATGATCCAGGGCAGGATGTCTACCTTGTAGTGAAGGTCAGCAGAGAACTCATTGCTGATGAGGTTGGGTGTTCCAACTCCTTTACCCCGGGTGATGAGCTTCATGTTGTCATTGTAGCAGCAGTGCTGTGCGGCCAGAGTAGTGGACTCTAGAGTTAACATAGAGCGGATGCAGTACCGAGCCGTGGGTTTGTAGATCTCTAGCTTCTCCTTGGGGCCGCTGGCGTCTTTCCAGCGGAAGTCCCGGCGTGTGGCGGGGTCGGGGACGTCGGCCGTGCTGTAGGCCACCTCGGTAGGGTAGGAGCAGGGGCAGCTGGGGAGGTCGTTGGACACTTTGGTCATGTATTTCTTCAGGAACTCAGACTTACAGCTCATCCAGCGCTCACAGCTGTCTGTGTCTAGAAGACATTAGAGACAGAGTTAGTTTGTCTGGATCTATCCCTACTGCTGTCTGTGTCTAGAAGACATTAGAGACAGAGTTAGTTTGTCTGGATCTATCCCTACTGCTGTCTGTGTCTAGAAGACATTAGAGACAGAGTTAGTTTGTCTGGATCTATCCCTACTGCTGTCTGGGTCTAGAAGAGACATTTAGTTAGTCACCCCCCCATCCTCTCTTTCTCTTTATTTCTCACCCCCCCACCCTCTCTTTCTCTTTATTTCTCACCCCCCCACCCTCTCTTTCTCTTTATTTCTCACCCCCCCACCCTCTCTTTCTCTTTATTTCTCACCCCCCCACCCTCTCTTTCTCTTTATTTCTCACCCCCCCACCCTCTCTTTCTCTTTATTTCTCACCCCCCCATCCTCTCTTTCTCTTTATTTCTCACCCCCCCATCCTCTCTTTCTCTTTATTTCTCACCCCCCCATCCTCTCTTTCTCTTTATTTCTCACCCCCCCACCCTCTCTTTCTCTTTATTTCTCACCCCCCCATCCTCTCTTTCTCTTTATTTCTCACCCCCCCCATCCTCTCTTTCTCTTTATTTCTCACCCCCCCACCCTCTCTTTCTCTTTATTTCTCACCCCCCCCATCCTCTCTTTCTCTTTATTTCTCACCCCCCCCCCACCCTCTCTTTCTCTTTATTTCTCACCCCCCCACCCTCTCTTTCTCTTTATTTCTCACCCCCCCACCCTCTCTTTCTCTTTATTTCTCACCCCCCCATCCTCTCTTTCTCTTTATTTCTCACCCCCCACCCTCTCTTTCTCTTATTTCTCACCCCCCCACCCTCTTTCCTCTTTATTTCTCACCCCCCCACCCTCTCTTTCTCTTTATTTCTCACCCCCCACCCTCTCTTTCTCTTTATTTCTCACCCCCCCCATCCTCTCTTTCTCTTTATTTCTCACCCCCCCATCCTCTCTTTCTCTTTATTTCTCACCCCCCCATCCTCTCTTTCTCTTTATTTCTCCCCCCCCCCACCCTCTCTTTCTCTTTATTTCTCACCCCCCCATCCTCTCTTTCTCTTTATTTCTCACCCCCCCCACCCTCTCTTTCTCTTTATTTCTCACCCCCCCACCCTCTCTTTCTCTTTATTTCTCACCCCCCACCATCCTCTCTTTCTCTTATTTCTCACCCCCCCACCCTCGCTTTCTCTTTATTTCGCACCCCCCCCACCCTCTCTTTCTCTTTATTTCCTCACCCCCCACCCTCTCTTTCTCTTGAGTTCGCTACCCCCCCATCCTCTCTTTCTCTTTATTTCGCACCCCCCCACCCTCTCGTTCTCTTTATTTCTCACCCCCCCCACCTCTCTTTCTCTTTATTTCTCACCACCCCCCATCCTCTCTTTCTCTTTATTTCTCAACCCCCCCACCCTCTCTTTCCTCTTTAGTTCTCACACCCCCCCACCCTCTCTTTCTCTTTATTTCTCACCCCCCCCACCCTCTCTTTCTCTTTATTTCTCACCCCCCCACCCTCTCTTTCTCTTATTTCTCACCCCCCCATCCTCTCTTTCTCTTTATTTCTCACCCCCCCATCCTCTCTTTCTCTTTATTTCTCACCCCCCCATCCTCTCTTTCTCTTTATTTCTCACCCCCCCACCCTCTCTTTCTCTTTATTTCTCACCCCCCCATCCTCTCTTTCTCTTTATTTCTCACCCCCCCATCCTCTCTTTCTCTTTATTTCTCACCCCCCCCACCCTCTCTTTCTCTTTATTTCTCACCCCCCCCATCCTCCTCTTTCTCTTTATTTCTCACCCCCCCCACCCTCTCTTTCTCTTTATTCTCACCCCCCCCACCCTCTCTTTCTCTTTATTTCTCACCCCCCCACCCTCTCTTTCTCTTTATTTCTCACCCCCCATCCTCTCTTTCTCTTTATTTCTCACCCCCCACCCTCTCTTCTCTTTATTTCTCACCCCCCCACCTCTCTTTCTCTTTATTTCTCAACCCCCCCACCCTCTTTCTCTTATTTCTCACCCCCCCACCCTCTCTTTCTCCTTTTTTCTCAACCCCCCACCCCTCTCTTTCTCTTTATTTCTCACCCCCCCATCCTCTCTTTCTCTTTATTTCTCACCCCCCCCATCCTCTCTTTCTCTTTATTTCTCACCCCCCCATCCTCTCTTTCTCTTTATTTCTCACCCCCCCACCCTCTCTTTCTCTTTATTTCTCACCCCCCCATCCTCTCTTTCTCTTTATTTCTCACCCCCCCCACCCTCTCTTTCTCTTTATTTCTCACCCCCCCACCCTCTCTTTCTCTTTATTTCTCACCCCCCCCATCCTCTCTTTCTCTTTATTTCTCACCCCCCCCACCCTCTCTTTCTCTTTATTTCTCACCCCCCCACCCTCTCTTTCTCTTTATTTCTCACCCCCCACCCTCTCTTTCTCTTTATTTCTCACCCCCCCATCCTCTCTTTCTCTTTATTTCTCACCCCCCCACCCTCTCTTTCTCTTTATTTCTCACCCCCCCACCCTCTCTTTCTCTTTATTTCTCACCCCCCCATCCTCTCTTTCTCTTTATTTCTCACCCCCCCCACCCTCTCTTTCTCTTTATTTCTCACCCCCCCACCCTCTCTTTCTCTTTATTTCTCACCCCCCCACCCTCTCTTTCTCTTTATTTCTCACCCCCCCACCTCTCTTTCTCTTTATTTCTCACCCCCCCCCCCCCTCTTTCTCTTTATTTCTCACCCCCCCCCCTCCTCTTTCTCTGTTTTCCTCACCCCCCATCCGCGTCTTTCTCTTATTTCTCACCCCCCCCCCCTCCTCTTTCTCTTTATTTCTCACCCCCCCCACCCTCTCTTTCTCTTTATTTCTCCCCCCCCCCACCCTCTCTTTCTCTTTATTTCTCACCCCCCCATCCTCTCTTTCTCTTTATTTCTCACCCCCCCATCCTCCTCTTTCTCTTTATTTCTCACACCCCCACCCTCTCTTTCTCTTTATTTCTCACCCCCCCACCCTCTCTTTCTCTTTATTTCTCACCCCCCCACCCTCTCTTTCTCTTTATTTCTCACCCCCCCACCCTCTCTTTCTCTTTATTTCTCACCCCCCCACCCTCTCTTTCTCTTATTTCTCACCCCCCCACCCTCTCTTTCTCTTTATTTCTCACCCCCCCATCCTCTCTTTCAATTCAATTCAATTCAAGGGGATTTATTGGCATGGGAAACATATGTTAACATCGCCAAAGCAAGTGAAGTAGATAATATACAAAAGTGAAATAAACAATAAAAATTAACAGTAAACATTACACATACAGAAGTTCCAAAAGAATAAAGACATTACAAATGTCATATTATGTATATATACAGTGTTGTAACGATGTGCAAATAGTTAAAGTACACAAGGGAAAATAAATAAGCATAAATATGGGTTGTATTTATAATGGTGTTTGTTCTTCACTGGTTGACCTTTTCTTGTGGCAACAGGTCACACATCTTGCTGCTGTGATGGCATATCCCCCACCCTCCCTCTCTCTTTATTACTCAACCCCACCCTCTCTCTCTTTATTTCCCACCCTCTCTCTTTATTACTCACCCCCTCTCCCTCTCTTTATTACTCACCCCCTCTCCCTCTCTTTATTACTCACCCCCTCTCCCTCTCTTTATTACTCACCCCCCCACCCTCCCTCTCTTTATTACTCAACCCCACCCTCTCTCTCTTTATTTCCCACCCTCTCTCTTTATTACTCACCCCCTCTCCCTCTCTTTATTACTCAACCCCACCCTCCCTCTCTTTATTACTCACCCCCTCTCCCTCTCTTTATTACTCAACCCCACCCTCCCTCTCTTTATTACTCACCCCCTCTCCCTCTCTTTATTACTCAACCCCACCCTCCCTCTCTTTATTACTCAACCCCACCCTCTCTTTATTACTCACCCCCTCTCCCTCTCTTTATTACTCAACCCCACCCTCCCTCTCTTTATTACTCAACCCCACCCTCCCTCTCTTTATTACTCACCCCCTCTCCCTCTCTTTATTACTCAACCCCACCCTCCCTCTCTTTATTACTCAACCCCACCCTCTCTTTATTACTCACCCCCTCTCCCTCTCTTTATTACTCACCCCCTCTCCCTCTCTTTATTACTCACCCCCTCTCCCTCTCTTTATTACTCAACCCCACCCTCCCTCTCTTTATTACTCAACCCCACCCTCTCTTTATTACTCACCCCCTCTCCCTCTCTTTATTACTCACCCCCTCTCCCTCTCTTTATTACTCAACCCCACCCTCTCTTTATTACTCACCCCCTCTCCCTCTCTTTATTACTCACCCCCCCCTCCCTCTCTTTATTACTCACCCCCTCTCCCTCTCTTTATTACTCACCCACCCTCTCCCTCTCTTTATTACTCACCCCTCTCCCTCTCTTTATTACTCACCCCACCCTCTCTTTATTACTCACCCCCACCCTCCCTCTCTTTATTACTCACCCCCTCTCCCTCTCTTTATTACTCAACCCCTCCCTCTCTTTATTACTCAACCCCACCCTCTCTTTATTACTCACCCCCACCCTCCCTCTCTTTATTACTCACCCCCTCTCCCTCTCTTTATTACTCACCCCTCTCCCTCTCTTTATTACTCACCCCACCCTCCCTCCTCTTTATTACTCACCTCCCCCTCTCCCTCTCTTTATTACTCACCCCCTCTCCCTCTCTTTATTACTCACCCCCTCTCCCTCTCTTTATTACTCACCCACCCTCTCCCTCTCTTTATTACTCACCCCTCTCCCTCTCTTTATTACTCACCCCCTCTCCCTCTCTTTATTACTCACCCACCCTCTCTTTATTACTCACCCCCACCCTCCCTCTTTTTATTACTCACCCCCTCTCCCTCTCTTTATTACTCAACCCCTCCCTCTCTTATTACTCAACCCACCCTCTCTTATTACTCACCCCCACCCTCCCTCTCTTTATTACCACCCCCCCTCTCCCTCTCTTTATTACTCAACCCCTCCCTCTCTTTATTACTCAACCCCACCCTCTCTTTATTACTCACCCCCCCCCCTCCCTCTCTTTATTACTCACCCCCTCTCCCTCTCTTTATTACTCACCCCCTCTCCCTCTCTTTATTACTCACCCCACCCTCCCTCTCTTTATTACTCACCCCCTCTCCCTCTCTTTATTACTCACCCCCTCTCCCTCTCTTTATTACTCACCCCCCCACCCTCTCTCTCTTTATTACTCACCCACTCTCCCTCTCCCTCTCTTTATTACTCACCCACTCTCCCTCTCCCTCTCTTTATTACTCACCCCCTCTCCCTCTCCCTCTCTTTATTTCTCACCCCCTCTCCCTCTCCCTCTCTTTATTACTCACCCACTCTCCCTCTCCCTCTCTTTATTACTCACCCCCTCTCCCTCTCTTTATTACTCACCCCCTCACCCTCTCTTTATTACTCACCCCCTCACCCTCTCTTTATTACTCACCCCCCTCCCTCTCTTTATTACTCACCCCTCTCCCTCTCTTTATTACTCACCCCCCCTCTCCCTCTCTTTATTACTCACCCCCCTCTCCCTCTCTTTATTACTCACCCCCTCTCCCTCTCTTTATTACTCACCCCACCCTCCCTCTCTTTATTACTCACCCCCCTCTCCCTCTCTTTATTACTCACCCCCTCTCCCTCTCTTTATTACTCACCCCCTCTCCCTCTCTTTATTACTCACCCACCCTCTCCCTCTCTTTATTACTCACCCCTCTCCCTCTCTTTATTACTCACCCCCTCTCCCTCTCTTTATTACTCACCCCACCCTCTCTTTATTACTCACCCCCACCCTCCCTCTCTTTATTACTCACCCCCTCTCCCTCTCTTTATTACTCAACCCCTCCCTCTCTTTATTACTCAACCCCACCCTCTCTTTATTACTCACCCCCACCCTCCCTCTCTTTATTACTCACCCCCTCTCCCTCTCTTTATTACTCACCCCCTCTCCCTCTCTTTATTACTCACCCCACCCTCCCTCTCTTTATTACTCACCCCCCCTCTCCCTCTCTTTATTACTCACCCCCCTCTCCCTCTCTTTATTACTCACCCCCCCACCCTCTCTCTCTTTATTACTCACCCACTCTCCCTCTCCCTCTCTTTATTACTCACCCACTCTCCCTCTCCCTCTCTTTATTACTCACCCCCTCTCCCTCTCCCTCTCTTTATTTCTCACCCCCTCTCCCTCTCCCTCTCTTTATTACTCACCCCACTCTCCCTCTCCCTCTCTTTATTACTCACCCCCTCTCCCTCTCTTTATTACTCACCCCCCTCACCCTCTCTTTATTACTCACCCCCTCACCCTCTCTTTATTACTCACCCCTCTCCCTCTCTTTATTACTCACCCCTCTCCCTCTCTTTATTACTCACCCCCTCTCCCTCTCTTTATTACTCACCCCCTCTCCCTCTCTTTATTACTCACCCCCTCTCCCTCTCTTTATTACTCACCCCTCTCCCCCTCTTTATTACTCACCCCCTTTCCCTCCCTTTATTACTCACCCCCTCTCCCTCTCTTTATTACTCACCCCCCTCTCCCTCTCTTTATTACTCACCCCCTCTCCCTCTCTTTATTACTCACCCCCTCTCCCTCTCTTTATTACTCACCCCCTCTCCCTCTCTTTATTACTCACCCCCTCTCCCTCTCTTTATTACTCACCCCCTCTCCCTCTCTTTATTACTCACCCCTCTCCCTCTCTTTATTACTCACCCCCTCTCCCTCTCTTTATTACTCACCCCCTCTCCCTCTCTTTATTACTCACCCCTCTCCCTCTATTACTCACCCCTCTCCCTCTCTTTATTACTCACCCCTCTCCCTCTCTTTATTTCTCACCCACCCTCTCCCTCTCTTTATTACTCACCCCCTCTCCCTCTTTCTCTCTCTTTATTACTCACCCCCTCTCCCTCTCTTTATTACTCACACCCTCTCCCTCTCTTTACTACTCAGCCCCTCTCCCTCTCTTTATTTCTCACCCACCCTCTCCCTCTCTTTATTACTCACCCCCTCTCCCTCTTTCTCTCTCTTTATTACTCACCCCCTCTCCCTCTTTCTCTCTCTTTATTACTCACCCCCTCTCCCTCTTTCTCTCTCTTTATTACTCACCCCCTCTCCCTCTCTTTATTACTCACCCCCTCTCCCTCTCTTTACTACTCAGCCCCTCTCCCTCTCTTTATTACTCACCCCCTCTCCCTCTTTCTCTCTCTTTATTACTCACCCCTCTCCCTCTTTCTCTCTCTTTATTACTCACCCCCTCTCCCTCTTTCTCTCTCTTTATTACTCACCCCTCTCCCTCTCTTTATTTCTCACCCACCCTCTCCCTCTCTTTACTACTCAGCCCCTCTCCCTCTCTTTATTTCTCACCCACCCTCTCCCTCTTTCTCTCTCTGTCTCTGTCTCATACAAGATGGGAATGGGAGGATGCAGATGTGTGCTAGCCTAGCTATTTATTTGATGGGTGCTTTTCTCCTGGCTAACTGAGGATTTTGGAACAGACACAGAGAGCAGAACATTACAGAATGCTGTGATGCACTTGGCTCTCTTCCTGTCTTGATGCACAATGAGAAAGAATGATGACTGGGCCCAGGTAGGACTGGGCCATAGAAATGTATTGACTAGAACAGACATATCCTCACAAATCAATGGGCTGTCTGGGAGAACTGGTCCATAGAAATGTATTGACTAGAACAGACATATCCTCACAAATCAATGGGCTGTCTGGGAGAACTGGGCCATAGAAATTTATTGACTAGAATAGACATATCCTCGCCAATCAATGGGCTGTCTGGGAGGACTGGGCCAGTGTTTGAGGTCAATTCAGAAAGTAACCCTGACCTGGACATTAATGCTGAATAGAATTGCTGTTGCGTTTGACAGTGGATGAAACCTGATGTTTAGATACATGAGGGAAAAAGGACTGAAAAGACTACTGAAAGAAGAGTCTTACCGACACCAAAGAGCTCTGTAGCGTTGAACTCATCTGTTCCAGCCAGCAGACTGACCTCAGTGGCGGCTGTCTTGAACGCATCTTCAATACCTGTAGACAGATACACGGTCAGTTAATGATGCAACAGGAACAAAGATGTAAGGACAGTAAACACACCGTGTACTTCCTGATTCCTGTTTCACACACTGTGTACTTCCTTCTTCCTGTTTTACACACTGTACTTCCTGTGTCACTCTGACCTCCTATAACACTGAAGTGCTGTTAAAAAAATGTACAGGTATTTATCATCTGTAAAAAAAATTACAGGTATTTATCACCCGTAAAAAAATCTACAGGTATTTATCACCCGTAAAAAAAATCTACTGGTATTTATCACCCGTAAAAAAATAAAAACCTGTAAATAGAACAGTGACCATTTTAAACATACCTTAAACATGTGACCTGGATCCACTGACACAAATTAAGAAAAATAGGTTCAGACCACACAGCCTGTCATACTCTCCTCACCTGGGCAGTTCAGCAAGCTGCCTTAATCAGGGGGTTTAGACCACACAGCCTGTCATACTCTCCTCACCTGGGCAGGTCAGCAAGCTGCCTTAATCAGGGGGTTTAGACCACACAACCTGTCATACTCTCCTCACCTGGGCAGGTCAGCAAGCTGCCTTAATCAGGGGTTCAGACCACACAGCCTGTCATACTCTCCTCACCTGGGCAGTTCAGCAAGCTGCCTTAATCAGGGGGTTTAGACCACACAGCCTGTCATACTCTCCTCACCTGGGCAGGTCAGCAAGCTGCCTTAATCAGGGGGTTTAGACCACACAACCTGTCATACTCTCCTCACCTGGGCAGGTCAGCAAGCTGCCTTAATCAGGGGTTCAGACCACACAGCCTGTCATACTCTCCTCACCTGGGCAGGTCAGCAAGCTGCCTTAATCAGGGGTTCAGACCACACAGACTGTCACTCTCCTCACTTGGGCAGGTCAGCAAGCTGCCTTAATCAGGGGGTTTAGACCACACAACCTGTCATACTCTCCTCACCTGGGCAGGTCAGCAAGCTGCCTTAATCAGGGGTTCAGACCACACAGCCTGTCATACTCTCCTCACCTGGGCAGGTCAGCAAGCTGCCTTAATCAGGGGGTTTAGACCACACAGCCTGTCACTCTCCTCACTTGGGCAGGTCAGCAAGCTGCCTTAATCAGGGGGTTTAGACCACACAGACTGTCATACTCTCCTCACCTGGGCAGTTCTGCAAGCTGCCTTAATCAGGGGGTTTAGACCACACAGCCTGTCATACTCTCCTCACCTGGGCAGGTCAGCAAGCTGCCTTAATCAGGGGTTCAGACCACACAGCCTGTCATACTCTCCTCACCTGGGCAGGTCAGCAAGCTGCCTTAATCAGGGGTTCAGACCACACAGCCTGTCACTCTCCTCACTTGGGCAGGTCAGCAAGCTGCCTTAATCAGGGGGTTTAGACCACACAGACTGTCACTCTCCTCACTTGGGCAGGTCAGCAAGCTGCCTTAATCAGGGGTTCAGACCACACAGACTGTCACTCTCCTCACTTGGGCAGGTCAGCAAGCTGCCTTAATCAGGGGTTCAGACCACACAGACTGTCACTCTCCTCACTTGGGCAGGTCAGCAAGCTGCCTTAATCAGGGGGTTTAGACCACACAGACTGTCATACTCTCCTCACCTGGGCAGGTCAGCAAGCTGCCTTAATCAGGGGTTCAGACCACAGCCTGTCACTCTCCTCACCTGGGCAGGTCAGCAAGCTGCCTTAATCAGGGGTTCAGACCACAGCCTGTCACTCTCCTCACTTGGGCAGGTCAGCAAGCTGCCTTAATCAGGGGTTCAGACCACACAGCCTGTCATACTCTCCTCACCTGGGCAGGTCAGCAAGCTGCCTTAATCAGGGGTTTAGACCACAGACTGTCACTCTCCTCACCTGGGCAGGTCAGCAAGCTGCCTTAATCAGGGGTTCAGACCACACAGACTGTCACTCTCCTCACCTGGGCAGGTCAGCAAGCTGCCTTAATCAGGGGTTCAGACCACACAGACTGTCACTCTCCTCACCTGGGCAGGTCAGCAAGCTGCCTTAATCAGGGGGTTCAGACCACAGCCTGTCATACTCTCCTCACCTGGGCAGGTCAGCAAGCTGCCTTAATCAGGGGTTTAGACCACAGCCTGTCATACTCTCCTCACCTGGGCAGGTCAGCAAGCTGCCTTAATCAGGGGTTTAGACCACACAGCCTGTCACTCTCCTCACCTGGGCAGGTCAGCAAGCTGCCTTAATCAGGGGTTTAGACCACACAGCCTGTCATACTCTCCTCACCTGGGCAGGTCAGCAAGCTGCCTTAATCAGGGGTTTAGACCACACAGCCTGTCACTCTCCTCACCTGGGCAGGTCAGCAAGCTGCCTTAATCAGGGGTTTAGACCACACAGCCTGTCACACTCTCCTCACCTGGGCAGGATGGCATGTCACAGGTCCGTGACTCAGTGGCGGTGCAGGCGTAACCACATGACCTGGTCCTCTTCTGGTTCCCGTTCCTACAGGTTACACTGCATGGAGACCAGTTACTCCAGTCACCCTCTCCGTCTATATAGTTTGGAGAGGAGCGCGAGAGAGGGGGGACGAGAGAGAGAGATCAACAACAACAAAAAGTGTCGACTTTACAGTGAAATGCTTACTTACGAGCCGTTTCCCAACAATGCAGTTAAAAAGTATGAAAATTAACAAATAGATAAAAAGAAAAGAAAATAGTACCATAATAAATAACAATAACGAGGCTATATACAAGTAGTACCGGTACTGAGTCAGTGTACTGGGGTACGAGGTAGTAGTGATTCAGTGTACTGGGGTACGAGGTAGTAGTGAGTCAGTGTACTGGGGTACGAGGTAGTAATGAGTCAGTGTACTGGGGTATGAGGTAGTAGTGAGGCAGTGTACTGGGGTACGAGTAAGTAGTGAGTCAGTGTACTGGGGTACGAGGTAGTAATGAGTCAGTGTACTGGGGAACGAGGTAGACATGAGTCAGTGTACTGGGGTATGAGTCAGTGTACTGGGGTACGAGGTAGTAATGAGTCAGTGTACTGGGGAACGAGGTAGACATGAGTCAGTGTACTGGGGTATGAGTCAGTGTACTGGGGTACGAGGTAGTAATGAGTCAGTGTACTGGGGAACGAGGTAATAATGAGTCAGTGTACTGGGTACGAGGTAGATATGAGTCAGTGTACTGGGGTGTGAGTCAGTGTACTGGGGTACGAGGTAGTATTGAGTCAGTGTACTGGGGTACGAGGTAGTATTGAGTCAGTGTACTGGGGTACGAGGTAGTATTGAGTCAGTGTACTGGGGTACGAGGTAGTAGTGAGTCAGTGTACTGGGGAACGAGGTAGTAATGATTGAGTGTACTGGGGTACGAGGTAGTAGTGAGTCAGTGTACTGGGGTACGAGGTAGTAACGAATCAGTGTACTGGGGTACGAGGTAGTAACGAGTCAGTGTACTGGGGTACGAGGTAGTAACGAGTCAGTGTACTGGGGTACGAGGTAGTAACGAGTCAGTGTACTGGGGTACGAGGTAGTAACGAGTCAGTGTACTGCGGTACGAGGTAGTAACGAGTCAGTGGACTGGGGTACGAGGTAGTAGTGAGTCAGTGGACTGGGGTACGAGGTAGTAGTGAGTCAGTGGACTGGGGTACGAGGTAGTAGTGAGTCAGTGTACTGGGGAACGAGGTAGTAATGAGTCAGTGTACTGGGGTAGTTGGGGTGATTGATTGAGGTAATATGTACAAGTAGGTTTATGTTTAAAGAGAGAGACTGTCAGCATAAGGCAAAATTGAGATTTTGTGTCTGAAAATTCACTGTTCAACCAATGCTTTTCAATAGGAGTCATCTATTCGATGTATAATGGACAACAGAGACGATTGTCCAAATTGGCAGACAGATATATATATATTTATATATATTTTTATACACGCAACTGGTCCCGAAAATACTTGGCTTGAGTTTAACCTTTGACGGGAAAAAAATACTCTGTGTGGTCGTAGTATAACACTATATTTCGGAAACACTGTTGTAGAGGGTGGGGGTCATGGAGGGTGGGGGCCATGGATGGGGTGTGGGGGGTCATGGATGGGGTTTTGGGGGTCATGTTGGGGGGGTGGGGGTCATGTTGGAGGGGCGGGGGTCATGGGGTCATGGATAGGGTGTGGGGGGTCATGGTGGGGGCCATGTTGGGGGGGCGGGGGTCATGGATGGGGTGTGGGGTCAGGTCATGGTGGGGGGGTGGGGGTCTTGGAGGGGGGATAACAGTTCCCTTTGACTTTGACTCTCAGACAAACATACACACTCACTCACACACACAGGGCAGAGTGAGTGAGTGTTTTCAGTGTTTACTAAAAAACACACCAGGAAGCATTTGGCAAAAAAAACGAATATTTTCCTGGAAAGTTCTACTCCTAACCAGGGAGGTTAACACACTGTAATAATTTCAAATGAGGTGTAAAAAATCGAATCAAATAGTTTTGTTTTAGCATAAGATACATTCAAATGAGTCTGGGCTGCTTCAGTCTAGTGTTTTTCTGGAAGTGGGGGCTGAAATGGAAAGAAGTCCTCGTTACTTCCAATTATCATTACATTTTAGTCATTTAGCAGACGCTCTTATCCAGAGCGACTTACAGTAGTGAATACATACATTTCATACATTTTTTTTTTTCTTCCCGTTCTGGTCCCCCGTGGGAATCGAACCCACAACCCTGGCGTTGCAAACACCATGCTCTACCAACTGAGCCACACGGGACCACATTAAAGGGATCAGTTTAATAACAATACATGGAAACATTTCCTCTGCCCGGGCTCAATGTTTTTCACATGTAGAGTTTTCTTACATGTGAACCTGCAAATGTGATTTTCACATGTGAATGTTTTCACGTGAAACTGCATAATCGATTCTCATGTGAAAGTTTTTAACGTGAAACCGCACATTTCAAACTGCAATTCACATGTGAGGTGAAAACATGTTATTTTCCACACATGTGAAAAGATGCTGTTAACATGTGAACTCGAAATGTAAATACATTACATGTGAAATTTAAGCTCAACATGTGAAAACAGTTATATCACGTGTTTTTTGTTGTTGTAAGGGCAGCTGTGAGATCACAGACTATCTCCTGTTTCTGTAGTGAGACAGCTTGATGTACAGGACACCCCCTGGACAGGACACTAGTCCATCTCCTGTTTCTGTAGTGAGACAGCTTGATGTACAGGACACCCCCTGGACAGGACACTAGTCTATCTCCTGTTTCTGTAGTGAGACAGCTTGATGTACAAGACACCCCCTGGACAGGACACTAGTCTATCTCCTGTTTCTGTAGTGAGACAGCTTGATGTACAGGACACCCCCTGGACAGGACACTAGTCTATCTCCTGTTTCTGTAGTGAGACAGCTTGATGTACAGGACACCCCCTGGACAGGACACTAGTCTACCACAGGTCAGTCCAATATTAGTTGACTAGATAGTTGTCCATCCTCTGTGATTAAACATTGGATTTCAGTTTGAACAGGAATGTAACAGATGGATAAATGATATTTCTTGTCTCTCCATAATACCCACATTCCTGTGTAACTGTTGTTATGTTGGAGTCAGTGGACAGGCTGAGACACGGCGAGGACGTACGGCTTCACGAGGAGGGTGAATTCTTCTACAGCAGATTTATCTACCTAAGCGGACCAGTTGTGGAGCTTGTCGGGAGAATGTTATGAGTGTTTGTGTGGCAGCGCTAACAGAAGTGGTCTGTTCTAAACACTAGGGAACCAAGGTGTCATCTGGGACACGGTCCTGGTGTTGACCGGGTTCCTGTCAGGGGACGTTGATGTTCCACGGGCATCTAAACTCTGCGGACGCACACACACAAACACACATAAACACACACACAGATACACACACACAGACACACGCTCAGCTCAGCTCCACGGACAAATCCAACTCATGGAACTAAAGAATGTTAAAAGCTTCAATCACAGCCCAGTCTGGCCAGAGAGGACTGGAACCAGTGCACTGTAGTTATTATGGTGTCAGCTTGCTGCTAACTATACTGTAGTTATTATGGTGTCAGCTATCCGCTAACTATACTGTAGTTATTATGGTGTCAGCTATCTGCTAACTACACTGTAGTTATTATGGTGTCAGCAAGCTGCTAACTATACTGTAGTTATTATGGTGTCAGCTCTCTGCTAACTACACTGTAGTTATTATGGTGTCAGCTAGCTGCTAACTACACTGTAGTTATTATGGTGTCAGCTAGCTGCTAACTACACTGTAGTTATGATGGTGTCAGCTATCTGCTAACTACACTGTAGTTATTATGGTGTCAGCTATCTGCTAACTACACTGTAGTTATTATGGTGTCAGCTATCCGCTAACTATACTGTAGTTATTATGGTGTCAGCTAGCTGCTAACTATACTGTAGTTATTATGGTGTCAGCTTGCTGCTAACTATACTGTAGTTATTATGGTGTCAGCTATCTGCTAACTACACTGTAGTTATTATGGTGTCAGCTATCCGCTAACTATACTGTAGTTATTATGGTGTCAGCTATCTGCTAACTACACTGTAGTTATTATGGTGTCAGCTATCTGCTAACTACACTGTAGTTATTATGGTGGCAGCAAGCTGCTAACTATACTGTAGTTATTATGGTGTCAGCTCTCTGCTAACTACACTGTAGTTATTATGGTGTCAGCTAGCTGCTAACTACACTGTAGTTATTATGGTGTCAGCTATCTGCTAACTACACTGTAGTCATTATGGTGTCAGCTAACTACACTGTAGTTATTATGGTGTCAGCTATCTGGTAACTACACTGTAGTTATTATGGTGTCAGCTAACTGCTAACTATACTGTAGTTATTATGGTGTCAGCTATCTGCTAACTACACTGTAGTCATTATGATGCCAGCTAACTACACTGTAGTTATTATGGTGTCAGCTAACTACACTGTAGTTATTATGGTGTCAGCTATCTGCTAACTACACTGTAGTTATTATGGTGTCAGCTATCTGCTAACTACACTGTAGTCATTATGGTGTCAGCTAGCTACACTGTAGTTATTATGGTGTCAGCTATCTGCTAACTACACTGTAGTTATTATGGTGTCAGCTAACTGCTAACTATACTGTAGTTATTATGGTGTCAGCTATCAGCTAACTACACTAGTTATTATGGTGTCAGCTCTCTGCTAACTACACTGTAGTTATGATGGTGTCAGCTGTCAGCTAACTACACGGTAGTTATTATGGTGTCAGCTAGCTGCTAACTACACTATAGTTATGATGGTGTCAGCTATCTGCTAACTACACTGTAGTTATTATGGTGTCAGCTATCTGCTAACTACACTGTAGTCATTATGGTGTCAGCTAGCTACACTGTAGTTATTATGGTGTCAGCTATCTGCTAACTACACTGTAGTTATTATGGTGTCAGCTAACTGCTAACTATACTGTAGTTATTATGGTGTCAGCTATCAGCTAACTACACTAGTTATTATGGTGTCAGCTCTCTGCTAACTACACTGTAGTTATGATGGTGTCAGCTGTCAGCTAACTACACGGTAGTTATTATGGTGTCAGCTAGCTGCTAACTACACTATAGTTATGATGGTGTCAGCTATCTGCTAACTACACTGTAGTTATGATGGTGTCAGCTAGCTGCTAACTACACTGTAGTTATTATGGTGTCAGCTATCTGCTAACTACACTGTAGTTATTATGGTGTCAGCAAGCTGCTAACTATACTGTTGTTATTATGGTGTCAGCTCTCTGCTAACTACACTGTAGTTATTATGGTGTCAGCTAGCTGCTAACTACACTGTAGTTATTATGGTGTCAGCTAGCTGCTAACTACACTGTAGTTATTATGGTGTCAGCTAGCTGCTAACTACACTGTAGTTATGATGGTGTCAGCTATCTGCTAACTACACTGTAGTTATTATGGTGTCAGCTATCAGCTAACTACACTGTAGTTATTATGGTGTCAGCTATCCGCTAACTATACTGTAGTTATTATGGTGTCAGCTAGCTGCTAACTATACTGTAGTTATTATGGTGTCAGCTTGCTGCTAACTATACTGTAGTTATTATGGTGTCAGCTATCTGCTAACTACACTGTAGTTATTATGGTGTCAGCTATCCGCTAACTATACTGTAGTTATTATGGTGTCAGCTATCTGCTAACTACACTGCAGTTATTATGGTGTCAGCTATCTGCTAACTACACTGTAGTTATTATGGTGTCAGCTATCTGCTAACTACACTGTAGTTATTATGGTGTCAGCTATCTGCTAACTACACTGTAGTTATTATGGTGTCAGCTAGCTGCTAACTACACTGTAGTTATTATGGTGTCAGCTATCTGCTAACTACACTGTAGTTATTATGGTGTCAGCTATCTGCTAACTACACTGTAGTCATTATGGTGCCAGCTAACTACACTGTAGTTATTATGGTGTCAGCTAACTACACTGTAGTTATTATGGTGTCAGATATCTGCTAACTACACTGTAGTTATTATGGTGTCAGCTATCTGCTAACTACAGTGTAGTCATTATGGTGTCAGCTAACTACACTGTAGTTATTATGGTGTCAGCTATCTACTAACTACAATGTAGTTATTATGGTGTCAGCTAGCTGCTAACTACACTGTAGTTATTATGGTGTCAGCTAGCTGCTAACTACACTGTAGTTATGGTGTCAGCTATCTGCTAACTACACTGTAGTTATGGTGTCAGCTATCAGCTAACTACACTAGTTATTATGGTGTCAGCTCTCTGCTAACTACACTGTAGTTATTATGGTGTCAGCTATCAGCTAACTACACTGTAGTTATTTTGGTGTCAGTTATCTGCTAACTATACTGTAGTTATTATGGTGTCAGCTATCTGCTAACTACACTGTAGTTATTATGTTGTCAGGTAGCTGCTAACTACACAGTAGTTATTATGGTGTCAGCTATCTGCTAACTACACTGTAGTTATTATGGTGTCAGCTATATGCTAATTACACTGTAGTTATTATGGTGTCAGTTATCTGCTAACTACACTGTAGTTATTATGGTGTCAGCTGTCTGATAACTACACTGTAGTTATTATGGTGTCAGCTATCTGCTAATTACACTGTAGTTATTATGGTGTCAGCTAGCTGCTAACTACACTGTCGTTATTGTGGTGTCCGCTAGCTGCTAACTACACTGTAGTTATGATGGTGTCAGCTAGCTGCTAACTACACTGTAGTTATTATGGTGTCAGCTAGCTGCTAACTACACTATAGTTATGATGGTGTCAGCTATCTGCTAACTACACTGTAGTTATTATGGTGTCAGCTAGCTGCTAACTACACTGTAGTTATTAAGGTCTCAGCTAGCTGCTAACTACACTGTAGTTATTATGGTGTCAGCTAGCTGCTAACTACACTGTAGTTATTGTGGTGTCAGCTAGCTGCTAACTACACTAGTTATTATGGTGTCAGCTATCTGCTAACTACACTGTAGTTATTATGGTGTCAGCTATCTGCTAACTACACTGTAGTTATTATGGTGTCAGCTATCTGCTAACTACACTGTAGCTAGGCCCCATCAGAACCAGGACTCTATGCTGTCTATTTAGCTAGGTACCATCAGAACCAGGCCTCCAGACTATTTGGCTAGGTCCCATCAGAACCAGACCTCCAGACTGTCTATTTAGCTAGGTCCCATCAGAACCAGACCTCTATACTGTCTATTTAGCTAGGTCTAATCAGAACCAGACCTCTTTACTGTCTATTTAGCTAGGTCCCATCAGAACCAGACCTCTATACTGTCTATTTAGCTCGGTCCCATCAGAACCAGACCTCTATACTGTCTATTTAGCTAGGTCCCATCAGAACCAGACCTCTATACTGTCTATTTAGCTAGGTCCCATCAGAACCAGACCTCTATACTGTCTATTTAGCTAGGTCCCATCAGAACCAGACCTCTATACTGTCTATTTAGCTAGGTACCATCAGAACAAGGACTCCAGACTATTTAGCTAGGTCCCATCAGAACCAGGCCTCCAGACTGTCTATTTAGCTAGGTACCATCTGGCTAAATATTCTCAATGAGTGATTCTCATCACACTGTCAAACACACACACACACTTGGAACACACACACACACACACACATATACACGTCCCTTCACAAACAAACACACATACATGTCCTCTCTCCCTTCTTCCGTCAGTCCCCCTCACACACACACACACACAACACTCACCATATTCAGTCTGAGCCTTGCTGGTGCCTCCTCCGCCTCCTCCTGTGCCTCCTCTCCTCTCCCAGTCCCCAAGTGGCTTTAGGAAGTTACTATCCTCTGTGTTACCAACTCCTCCTTTACCTCCCCCTCGTCGTTCTCCTTCTCCCCTGTAGGGCGGCTGCTGCTCCCTAGTCGGCTCCTCGGGCCTGCGGGGGGTCGAGACCGAGGAGGAGGTGGAGGAGGTCTGCCACCAGTTCCTCCAGTTGGGAGCAGCCCATCCTGGTTTGTTCTCTTTCTTCAGGCCTTTCTCGGGCTCTGCTGCCTCTAGACCGTCCACCACCTCTATGGTCACCTGGAGGAGAGAGAGAGAGGAGCAGGGTCAAAGGTCAGAGTCTGTCTGGAGAAACAACTGTCCGTTATGTATTTGAGTTGTACTTCACGAATGTCTGCATTGTTTCCTTCTAATACTACATTCTAGATATTTCTGACACAAAGTACCAGTTGCTCTGATCTGACGATCACCCCTGAGCAGTCCCACTGAGTCCATCTGGGTAGCAGCAGTCAAATTTGATGTGGTCCTGACTCCCTCCCCCTCCTTCCCTTCTGTCCTTCCTAACTCCTGTGCCTCCCAGAAGAGAGGGGCGAACCTCCACCCCAATACAATGCCCCAACTACCCCTCACCCACCTCAATCCTCTCCACCTAAACAGTGAGTTCAAAGGGTCTGCTCAGCCTTCTCCAGAACATGAAGGATCTGCTCAGCCTTCTCCAGAACATGAAGGGTCTGCTTAACCTTCTCCAGGACATGAAGGATCTGCTCAACCTTCTCCAGAACATGAAGGATCTGCTCAACCTTCTCCAGAACATGAAGGATCTGCTCAGCCTTCTCCAGAACATGAAGGGTCTGCTTAACCTTCTCCAGAACATGAAGGATCTGCTCAGACTTCTCCAGAACATGAAGGATCTGCTCAGACTTCTCCAGAACATGAAGGATCTGCTCAGACTTCTCCAGAACATGAAGGATCTGCTCAACCTTCTCCAGAACATGAATGATCTGCTCAACCTTCTCCAGAACATGAAGGATCTGCTCAACCTTCTCCAGAACATGAAGGATCTGCTCAACCTTCTCCAGAACATGAAGGATCTGCTCAGACTTCCCCAGGACATGAAGGATCTGCTCAACCTTCTCCAGAGCATGAATCTTAGGATCAAAGAGGTCCCCCATACTCTCCTCCTCCTCTCCCCCTCTCCTCTCACAGACCCCTCACTCATTGGTTCAATCGCTCCCTCTCCCCAGACCTGCTCCCTCTCTTCCTGCATCTTGGGATACCTATACCCTGTACTCCCTCTGTCTTATTGTTGACTCTTCTCCTCGTCTCCTCCTATACCCTGAACCCCCTCTGTCTTATTGTTGACTCTTCTCTTCATCTCCTCCTATACCCTGAACCCCCTCCGTCTTATTGTTGACTCTTCTCCTCGTCTCCTCCTATACCCTGTACTCCCTGTCTTATTGTTGACTCTTCTCCTCGTCTCCTCCTATACCCTGAACCCCCTCTGTCTTATTGCTGTGCCCAATTCGCCTCTGGAATCTAAGTACTTTAGATTTATCACACTGTATCGCTATTGGATTAGCTGACTCTCCCACGGCCGGTGAAATGGTCTCTCCCTCTGAAGGCTTCTCTCCTTGGCTCTTCTTTGGTAGCTAACTTAGCCGTCAACCGCTCTCTCTACTTTATATCAGCTGGCTTTACATCTGCTGTGTTAGACTAGTTGGTGTTGTTCTCTGGCGTACTACTTAGCCATGTCGACCGTGTGTCACGCCCTGATCTGTTCCACCTGTCCTCGTTATTGTCTCCACCCCCTCCAGGTGTTTCCTGTCTCTCTGTACCAGTGTATTTATCCCTGTGTTTCCTGTCTCTCTGTGTATTTATCCCTGTGTTTCCTGTCTCTGTGCCAGTGTATTTATCCCTGTGTTTCCTGTCTCACTGTACCAGTGTATTTATCCCTGTGTTTCCTGTCTCTCTGTGCCAGTGTATTTATCCCTGTGTTTCCTGTCTCTCTGTGCCAGTGTATTTATCCCTGTGTTTCCTGTCTCTCTGTGCCAGTGTATTTATCCCTGTGTTTCCTGTCTCTCTGGGCCAGTGTATATATCCCTGTGTTTCCTGTCTCTCTGTGCCAGTTTGTCTTGTATGTCCTAGCCTAAAAGCATTTTTTCTTGTTCTCCTGCCTTTGCTATTTCTCCTTTTTCCTAGTCCTCCCAATTTTGACCCTTGCCTGTTTCTGGACTCTGTACCCGCCTGCCTGTCCATTCTGCCTGCCTTGACCACGAGCCTGCCTGCCACTCTTTACCTCCTGGACTCTGATCTGGTTATGACGTTTTGCCTGTCCACGACCATTCTCTTGCCTATTCCCTTTGGATTTATTAAACATCTTTAAACTCCAACCATCTGCCTCATGTGTCTGCATTTGGGTCTCGCCTTGTGTCATGATATCGTGGTGGTTGGCTAATTTGTTTTTAATTTTTAATTTTATTTCACCTTTATTTAACCAGGTAGGCTAGTTGAGAACAAGTTCTCATTTACAACTGCGACTTGGTCAAGATAAAGCATAGATAAAGGGTTACTAACTAGGCTAGTAAGATGACTAGCTAGCTAGCGGGCTAAAATAACCAACTTTAGCTGGACTAACATTAGCAGGCTAGTTGGCTAGCAAACTTACAAGCTGATTTGTAACAATACATTCAAAGTATTTGCTTGTGAGTTGGCTGAAATGTTTATTGAAACCAGTGTTCATGAGTGCAAACGATTTAGTTTCATTTGTAGTGCTGAGCAAGTAACAGAAATATCTGTCATTTTTAGTTTTTTAAACAACTAAATGACAGATGTTGGTTCAATGATTTGAATTCCATTTTTTTGGGGGGGGGGGGGGGGTTTGTCAGACAGCAGCTCTATAGAGATGAGATGACTTGGAATGAAATAATAAAGACATCAAAAAGACCTGAAACAAATGTAATAAACACCACAACTGGAATATTTTATTAAAGTAATGTGAGTAAATGATGGTTAATAAGTGATCAGCAGTAATGGACAGTCACTACCATCATGGGACTTTTATTCATTGTTTTAGTCTGTGTTGTTACAGCATTCAACCCACATAGTGCATAGTGCAATTTAATGTCTAAAAAAATGTTTTTTTTGTTGAAAAAACGAAATTGAAAACCGTGATGACTTTTTAATAATCTAATCGAAACAGAACCGACTTCAAAAAGCACTACTTGCTCAGCACAATCCATGTGAAGGTGTACAGTTGAAGGATACACCAATAGGCTTGCTGGATTCTCCATATTACATCACACTTCCAGCATTCTGATCAGTTTTATGGAAGAAATATATACAGATTGTTTTTTATACAAATGCAAATCCATATGTTACAAGTGGTTACGTATATGCTACATACCCTTTAAGAAGAGGAAGGGAGGGAGGGAGCGAGGACAATGGATGGGGGAGAGAAGAAAGGTATAGAGAGTGGGAGAGAGAGAGAGAGAGAGAGAGAGAGAGAGAGATACAGAGAAAGGGGGTAGTGATGTGCACCAGGTTATTCTGCCTCTTCCTGTTTGCTCTTCCTGCTCGGTGTGCTTGGGCAGCCATGTGGTCACACACACACACACACACACACACACACATATGTTCTCATGGGGACCTAAAATGTATTTCCATTCAAAATCCTATTTTCCCTAATCCCTAAACCTAACCCTTACCATAACACTAACCTTGATCGGTAACCCTAATTGTAACCCTAAACCTAACACATAAGCTTAAAATAGCCTTTGTCCTCATGGGGATGGAGGAAATGTCCCCACGAGGGAGAATTTTCCTTGTTTCAATACCCTTTTGGGGATTTTAGGTCCCACACGGATAGAAGAACCAACACACACACACCCTCTCCCCTTTATTCATCTGTCTGTGTCTTAGTGTTACCTGTATGTTGGGGTTCTGTCTGTTTATATCAGCCTTGGAGAGGTCAGGGAAGTTGTGGAGGTCTAGGAGGAAGGCCCCAGGCCCGTCTCTCTGCAGGCTGCCTCCGGTAGCCTGACTCTGGGCCCAAGGGAGGGCAGCAGGCCGCTGGGCTGACCGGTGCTCTGGTCCTCTCCGCTCCCCTGGACCCTGGTGGGCTGATGAACTGCTCTCTTCTCTGACATTATTCTAGAAGACAGGGAGGGAGAGAGAAAGAGAGAAGGAGCAAGAGGGAGCGAGAGAGAGAGCGGGGGTAGCAAGAGAGAGAGAGAGAGAGAGAGGGAGCGAGAGAGAGAGGGAGCGAGAGAGAGAGGGGGGAGCGAGAGAGGGAGAGGGGGGGAGCGAGAGGGAGAGGGGGGAGCGAGAGAGAGAGGGGGGAGCGAGAGGGAGAGGGGGGAGTGAGAGAGAGAGGGGGGAGCGAGAGAGAGGGGGGGAGCGAGAGAGGGGGGGAGCGAGAGAGGGAGTGGGGGGGCGAGAGAGAGAGAGAGAGAGAGAGGGGGGAGCGGGAGAGGGAGAGAGACATTCCTTTAGATTACTTGATCATAAGGATGCATATTTCCTTAATGTAAAGAATGGTCCAATCTACAATATACAGTTGAAGTCGGAAGTTTACATGCACCTTAGCCAAATATATTTAAACTCAGTTTTTCACAATTCCTGACATTTAATCCTAGTAAAAATTCCCTGTTTTAGGTAAGTTAGGATCACCACTTTATATTAGGAATGTGAAATCTCAGAATAATAGTAGAGAATAAATTATTTGAGTTTTTATTTCTTTCATCACATTCCCAGTGGGTCAGAAGTTTACATACACTCAATTAGTATTTAGGAGCATTGCCTTTAAATTGTTTAACTTGGGTCAAATGTTTCGGATAGCCTTCCACAAGCTTCCCACAATAAGTTGGGTGAATTTTGGCCCATTGCTCCTGACAGAGCTGGTGTTACTGAGTCAGGTTTGTAGGCCTCCTTGCTCACACGTGCTTTTTCAGTTCTGCCCACAAATTTTCTACAGGATTGAGGTCAGGTTTTTGTGAGGGCCACTCCAATACCTTGACTTTGTTGTCCTTAAGCCATTTTGCCACAACTTTGGAAGTATGCTTGGGGTCATTGTCCATTTGCAAGACCCATTTGCGACGAAGCTTTAACGTCCTGACTGATGTCTTGAGATGTTGCTTCAATATATCCACATAATTTTCATTCCTCATGATGCCATCTATTTTGTGAAGTGCACCAGTCCCTCCTGCAGCAAAGCACCCCCACAACATGATGCTGCCACCCCCGTGCTTCAAGGTTGGGATGGTGTTCTTCGGCTTGCAAGCCTCCCCCTTTTTCCTCCAAACATAACGATGGTCATTATGGCCAAACAGTTCTATTTTTGTTTCATCAGACCAGAGGACATTTCTCCAAAAAGTATGATCTTTGTCCCCATGTGCAGTTGCAAACCGTAGTCTGGCTTTTTTTATGGCAGTTTTGGAGCGGTGGCTTCTTCCTTGCTGAGCGGCCTTTCAGGTTATGTCGATATAGGACTCATTTTACTATGGATATAGATACTTTTGTACCTGTTTCCTCCAGCATCTTCACAAGGTCCTTTGCTGTTGTTCTGGGATTGATTTGCACTTTTCACACCAAAGTACGTTCATCTCTAGGAGACAGAACACGTCTCCTTCCTGAGTGGTATGACAGCTGCGTGGTCCCATGGTGTTTATACTTGCGTACTATTGTTTGTACAGATGAACGTGGTACCTTCAGGCGTTTGGTATATTGCTCACAAGGATGAACCAGACTTGTGGAGGTCTACAAATTTTTTTCTGAGGTCTTTGCTAATTTCTTTTGATTTTCCCATGATGTCAAGCAAAGAGGCACTGCGTTTGAAGGTAGGCCTTTAAATACATCCACAGGTACACCTCCAATTGACTCAAATTATGTCAATTAGCCTATCAGAAGCCATGACAACATTTTCTGGAATTTTCCAAGCTGTTTAAAGGCACAGTCAACTTAGTGTATGTAAACTTCTGACCCACTGGAATTGTGATTCAGTGAATTATAAGTGAAATAATCTGTCTGTTAACAGTTGTTGGAAAAATTACTTGTGTCATGAACAAAGTAGATATCCTAACCGACTTGCCAAAACTATAGTTTGTTAACAAGAAATTTGTGGAGTGGTTGAAAAACAAGTTTTAATGACTCCAACCTAAGTGTATGTAAACTTCCGACTTCAACTGTACTATCTGAAAATGCTTATCATGCTACGAAGAAAGAACACACAGTCAACTGCAAGTCATCTGGACAAAGTTCAGTTCATTCAACTACGTGAATTATCTGAAGTCAGACAAATCAAGGGTTAGTGAACGATTTTTTTGTTATTCACCTGTATTTAAGCAGGTAAGCCAGTTGAGAACAAGTTCTCATTTACAACTGCGACCTGGCCAAGATAAAGCAAAGCAGTGCGATACAAACAATAACATAGAGTTACACATAAACAAACGTACAGTCAATAACCCAATTGAAAAATCTGTATACAGTGTGTGCAAATGTAGTAAGATTAGGGAGGTAAGGGTAACCACTGTGTCGGGGTGAAAGACAACGTACGAAGTCAATTTGACCTTCCTTAAACCAAAAGAGAGAACCATTTCTTATGGCTCAGGTATCCTGTTATTTCTGTGCCAGTTTGGGGATGGGGGGGTCAGTCTCTTCCTGTACAGCTGCCCCCCACAGAGACCTAGCGAACCTGACCCCCATAAAGAAACACTTAGTATTAGATTGATATTTCAGGATGACAGGGATACATGGTTCACATGGACATGACAGAGGGCACAGGGTTCAACCAGTCCAAACCAGCTGACCCAGTCTCACACTAGAGGGCAGAGGGTTCAACCAGTCCAAACCAGCTGACCCAGTCTCACACTAGAGGGCAGAGGGTTCAACCAGTCCAAACCAGCTGACCCAGTCTCACACTAGAGGGCAGAGGGTTCAACCAGTCCAAACCAGCTGACCCAGTTTGACACTAGCAGTGTCCCAGGTCTGTTCATGGCCCAACTTCTACGACCATCTTAATTGGTATGAAAATGACCACAAGAGCTGGCAAGACACCCTTAACCCTAACCCCTACCCCTTACCCTTAACCCTAACCCCAACCCTAACCCTAACCCCTAAACCCTAACCCCAAACCCTTAACCCTAACCCCAACCCTAACCCCTAACCCCTAACCCCTTACCCCTAACCCTTAACCCCTTACCCCTAACCCTTAAGCCTAACCCTAACCCTTAACCCTAACCCCTAACCCACAAATAGATCTGGGACCATGTCAGGGTTTTCGTATTCCAAACCATAACTGTCCTTTAACATACACCAGACATAACATTATATCCTGGTACCACAACAGACATGAGAAAACATTGCAACAATATTGCCTCTTTTGGGTGGAGAGAAAACCCCTCCTCAGTCCTCTGTCTGACAGAAACACACGCACGCAAGGAAGTTGATCAGAACTATGGGACAATATGGGCTCTGTAGGGGCCCTAAAGGAAGTTGCTCTGCACTCTGGGACAATATGGGCTCTGTAGGGTCCCTAAAGGAAGTTGCTCAGCACTCTGGATGCATTACAAATGTAGACTACATGCGGGTACATCAGCAGCCTGGACATAGGCCTAGAACGAGAGAAGGGCATCACACTCTGGTCCTCACAGTGACACTTTCACTAGACATACTGGACAACCTTAGCCATGCAGGATGATCTCTGTGTATCACTTGTTGTGCTACACATTATTAGACAGGTGCTATTTCTCCTTGTAGTTTAATAAAGGGCTTTCAGACAAGACAAGTGGGGGGAAAAAACAGACCTTCCCTATAATCGAAGGAAGGACATGAACTCTAACCAAAGCTCCTCTATCTCAATCAAACACAGAATGTCATCATTTTGATCACCAAATCGTACAAACAAAGTCATTAAAATGCAAAAGATGGAAGTGCGGCAATTGAAACATTTAGAATATGAGAAGAACGACGCAAATCTGTCACCACAAAGAGCCTTTAATACCAGGATTGGCTGGGAGCTAAACAGGATATGGTAAGGGCTCATTTCAGCACTGCAGGACACACACACACAGCCCTGGCCCCAGCCACTGTCCACCCCTCCATATGAACATCACAGGAACCTCTGTGGTTGTTCAGGGTGGTCTAAGATCAGATGGCCATGTGATAACCTTCTCTTCCTGGCCCTCAGAAGTCCCTGTTTGTAATTGAACTCCTGAGAGAGTAAAGAAGGGCTCTTCTGGACAGGCACACTCATTTCATTCTACAGATATCTGGAGAAACAGGAAAAAGTCTCCTACAGATATCTGGAGAAACAGGAAAAAGTCTCCTACAGATATCTGGAGAAACAGGAAAAAGCCTCCAACAGATATCTGGAGAAACAGGAAAAAGTATCCAACAGATATCTGGAGAAACAGGAAACAGTATCCAACAGATATCTGGAGAAACAGGAAACAGTCTCCAAACGATATCTGGAGAAACATGAAAAAGTTTCCAACAGATATCTACCTTCAAATGACTTCATGGGGAACGATCATGCAGCCTATCTTTGGGCCAATCCAGTTATCCCAGTGTATTAGAGCCTTTTAGACCCATTCTTCATGCTAGGTCTTCCCCCTTTCCTCACCACCAAGGAAGTGTTTTCATTTGAAGATCAAAACAATTTCTCAGGTAATCTGGGGCCTCCCAGGATTCTGTTACCCTCCCCTATCCTCACACCCTGAAAACCCATGAATGAAACTCCACACACACAGCAGTCCTATTTTTACCCCCTTTTCCTGCTTCCTCCCTTTTTCACTTTGCCAGGAGACGAGGAGGAGAAAGAGGAGGCAGAGAACACGAGTAGATGAGGAGGAAAGAGAAGTGGAGAAGATGAGGACGAGAAAAGGGGATGAGGAGGAAGAGGAGAGGAGGAGAAGGAGGAGAAAAGGGGATGAGGAGGAAGAGGAGAAGGAGGATGTTTTCAATGGGTAACCACTCAGGGGGCAGTCCCCCCCGGGGAAAGGGACAGGAAATGAAAGCAGGGTACACTGGGCCCAGATGCTGCTGCTCAACCAGCTAGCCCCCTACGTGTTTCCTTTCTGTCTCATCTCTCAAACTTGGTAAACTGTATATTTTGTTTTAAAATATTTGTCTTTAATCAATTAAAGCTACAATAAGTAACTTTTTGGATGACCTAACCCCAAATTCACATAGAAATGTGAGTTATAGATCTGTCATTCTCATTGACAGCAATGTCTGAGAGGCGGTAGATCTGTTCTATGTGTGCTATTTCTGTGCTTCCCGTTCATAAGTTTTGTTTTTGAATCTTGTACTTTTGGTTTTGTACACCAGCTTCAAACAGTTGAAAATACAATATTGTTGGTTATGGAAAGTATATTTCATCGCGGTTTAGATGGTACAATGATTCTCTACACTATACTTACTTGTTTTGTCACAAACTCAAATTAGGCCAACTATTAGATTCGAATTATAGCAACCAGGAAATGGAGGAGCACTTTCTGCATAGTGCATCTTTAATACAAGAAGGAGGACATCGCATTTGCAGATTGTAAATCACTTGACTATTACGGTGTGGAGATCAACTGGGAAGAAATGCATACCCCGATTCCAATGTCAACTCATACAAGGTGAATAGGTTGTATATGCCTAAATAAGCTGTTAATGTGTTATTGTTCCTCAGTGGAAGGCTCATCTTCCTGTGAGTCACTGGTGAGGATATTGTTCTCCTGTCACCACACTTCCTGTGCGCCAGCGCTGGGGTCTAAAAGATCTATTCTCCATTCTACAGCCGTTCTCTACAGGTGCACACAGCCCCATCCTGTCCATTTGTGTCTCCGTGAATGGGCTCTTTAAATATGACACCTTCCCATGAAAACAACCCCCTGGGCCGTGACAAGGCAGGGGGAGAGATGACATCATCGTCTTCAGTGGTAGACCAGTCAACCAGATCTGGACATCACTGCCAGAGCAGAGCAAGTCTTTCACAGAACACAAAACCCATTCTATTCTAACAACAGAACTCAGGTTCACTATGCAGCAAAGTTTTATGCGGACTGGTGCAATGTTAAACTCACTGTGCGGCAGAGAGGTGGCTGACTCATTTCCTATAAGAAATTAAAAAATGTTTTCATGAATTTCTATTTTCTACAGTATTTTAAATAGTGGGACAGTTTTCCGACTCAGATTAAGCCTACTTCTAAACTAAAAAGCATGTTGATTGGAGATTCTACATTAAAAGTGCCTCTTATTTCAGGACTAGGTTTAATCTGAGTCCGGGAAACCAGCCCTTTATGTTTAGTAGAATTCATACATCAATGTTGCACAGTGTTAGGTGTCATCTCTAGCCAGGTTAGGGTGGATATTTGGGGGTTCAACCAGTCCAAACCAGCTGACCCAGTCTCACACTAGAGGGCAGAGAGTTCAACCAGTCCAAACCAGCTGACCCAGACTCACACTAGAGGGCACAGGGTTCAACCAGTCCAAACCAGCTGACCCAGTCTCACACTAGAAGGCAGAGGGTTCAACCAGTCCAAACCAGCTGTCCCAGTCCAAACCAGCTGACCCAGTCTCACACTAGAGGGCAGAGGGTTCAACCAGTGCAAACCAGCTGACCCAGACTCACACTAGAGGGCAGAGGGTTCAACCAGTGCAAACCAGCTGACCCATTTTGACACTAGCCGTGTCCCAGGTCTGTTCATGGCCCAACTTCTACGACCATCTAAATTGGTATGAAAATGACCACAGGAGCTGGCAAGACACCCTAACCCTAACCCCTAACCCTTACCCCTAACCCTTACCCCTAACCCCTAACCCTAACCCTAACCCACAAATAGATCTGGGACCATGTCAGGGTTTTCTTATTCCAATCTGTAACTGTCCTTTAACATACACCAGACATAACATTATATCCTCTCCTGCCAGGTTTGGGGTGGTATTTAGGGGTGATATTTAGGGGTGGTATTTAGGGGTGATATTTGGGGTGATATTTAGGGGTGATATTTGGGGTGATATTTAGGGGTGGTATTTTGGGGTGATATTTGTGGTGTTATTTAGGGGTGATATTTAGGGGTGGTATTTTGGGGTGATATTTGGGGTGTTATTTAGGGGTGGTATTTAGGGGTGATATTTAGGGGTGATATTTAGGGGTGATATTGGGGGTGATATTTAGGGGTGATATTTAGGGGTGGCATTTAGGGGTGATATTGGGGGTAATATTTAGGGGTGATATTTGGGGGTGATATTTAGGGGTGATATTTGTACTTTAACTGGCCCAAGTGGCCCTCTTCTCTCTTGGAATGGCTTCCCTTGGCTTCCATTCTCCACTCTTGCTCTTGTGCGTAGTGTTGGAACAGCCATAAACTATTCCAGGTCTGTTCCAACATTCTGCAGTGCGACACACACTCTGTAAATTCCTGGGATATTTCCTATTCCTGCGGCTCTGCAGAATATGCTGCAGCTAGCCAATCAAATCACAAAGAGAAGACTACTATACCTGAATCTATTTGTGTTGTTGATATATTTACTGTTGTTTTAATCTATTATAAACATGACGAGCAGCAGAACATTCATGTACATCAAAGCTCCTCCAAGTTTCAAGTTGTATTAGTCATATGTACGGTACACATCGTCCAACTAAATGCTTGCCTGCAGATTCCTTCTTGACAATGTAACGACAATAAGAAACAATAAAAGATAAGAATATGAACATAAAGTAAATGGCATTAGAATAGAATAAACATTTTAGCATAAGTATAATACAGGAAGGCACAATTATAGTCCAATATTTGGAGAGGACCCGGGGCGGCATGCAGAATTTCTTTACCGCCTTAGGAAGTAGAGGCGCCGTTGCACCCTCTTGACCAGAGTGGTGGTGGTGTTGTTCTGTGTCAAGTCCTCTGTGATGTGGACGCCAAGGAACTTAATACTGCTGACTCTCTCTACTGCAGTACCGTTGATGTGGACCGGGGCATGTTCCCTCCTCTGCTTCCTGAAGCCAACAATCAACTCCTTTGATTTGTCACCATTAAGGGAGAGGTTGGTGTCCTGGCACCACAATGCCAGCTCACTTACCTCCTCCCTATAGGCTGACTCGTCATTGTTGGTTATCAAGCCTACAAATGTGATGTCGTCAGCAAACTAGATGATGGAGTTGGTGTCGTGAAATGCCACACAGTCGTGGGTGAACAGGGAGTATAGCAGAGGACTGAGGACACACCCCTGTGGGGCACCTGTGTTAAGAGTCAGTTGTGGGTGAACAGGAAGTACAGCAGAGGACTGAGGACACAACCCTGGGGGGCTCCTGTGTTAACCTGTTGAGGACAGACGTTCCGCTAGCGGAACCCCGTTCCGCCTGCGGAACCCCTAGCCAACAGCCAATAGCATCGCACGGCGCGAAATACAAAACCAACTAAAATACCACAATTCAATTTTCTCAAACAATCAACTATTTTACACCATTTTAAAGATAAGACTCTCGTTAATCTAACCACATTGTCCGATTTCAAAAAGGCTTTACAGCGAAAGCAAAACATTAGATTATGTCAGGAGAGTACATAGACACAAATAATCACACAGCCATTTTCCAAGCAAGCATATATGTCACATAAACCCAAACCACAGCTAAATGCAGCACTAACCTTTGATGATCTTCATCAGATGACACTCCTAGGACATTATATTATACAATACATGCATGTTTTGTTCAATCAAGTTCATATTTATATCAAAAAACTGCTTTTTATATTAGCATGTGATGTTCAGAACTAGCATACCCACCGAAAACTTCCGGTGATTTTACTAAATTACTCATGATAAACGTTGACAAAATACATAACAATTATTTTAAGAATTATAGATACAGAACTCCTTTATGCAATCGCTATGTCCGATTTTAAAATAGCTTTTCGGCGAAAGCACATTTTGCAATATTCTGAGTACATAGCTTGGCCATCACGGCTAGCTATTTTGACATCCGCCAACTTCGGGGTCACCTAAACTCAGAATTACTATTAGAAAAATTGGATTACCTTTGCTGTTCTTCGTCAGAATGCACTCCCAGGACTTCTACTTCAACAACAAATGTTGTTTTGGTTCCAAATAATCCATAGTTATATCGAAATACCTCCGTTTTGTTCGTACGTTCAGGTGCATTTCGTGACAAAGAGTGCATTTCGTGACAAAAAATGCAAAATATTCCATTACCGTACTTAGAAGCATGTCAAACGCTGTTTAAAATCCATTTTTATGCTATTTTTTTCGTAAAATAGCGATAATATTCCAACCGGGCAACGTTGTATTCATTCAAAGAGAGAAAGAAAAACATGGCGAGTTCTCGTGACAGCGCATCTCCAGTCTCACTGTCCCCAGGCTGACCACTTACAAACTCTGCTCCTATACTTTGCCCAGAGACAGCAGACACCCCATTCCACTTTCTGGCGGCTTTAGAGAGCCAATGGAAGCCTTAGAAAGTGTCACGTTACAGGACAACAAATTGTCAGACAGGGCACTTCCTGCATGGAATCTTCTCAGGTTTTGGCCTGCCATATGAGTTATGTTATACTCACAGACACATTCAAACACTTTTAGAAACGTTAGAGTGTTTTCTATCCAAATCTACTAATTATATGCATATTCTAGTTTCTGGGCAGGAGTAGTAACCAGATTAAATCGGGTATGTTTTTTATCCGGCCGTGAAAATACTGCCCCTTATCCCAAAGAAGTTGAGAGTCAGTTGTGGGTGAACAGGAAGTACAGCAGAGGACTGTGGACACACCCCTGGGGGGCTCCTGTGTTAAGAGTCAGTGTAGAGAAGGTGTTGCCAATCCTCACAGCCTGTAGTCTGCCAGTCAGGACGTCCAGAATCCAGTTGCAGAGGGTAGTGTCCAGACAGCATTCTCACATAGGTGTTCCTCTTGTCCTGATGTGTTACGGCCGTGTGAATAGTGAAGGAAATGGCATCTTCCGTGGATCTGTTGCAGCAGTAGGAAAATTGGATCAGCGTCGGAGAGTGAAAGCACCTGGTCGTCCGGAACAACGAGAGTCCTCCTGGATGACTTGGTACTGTCTGCCTTGAAGCGAGCATAGAATGTGTTAAGCTCATCTGGGAGGGAGGCTTCTGTGAGCAACGCACAGCTGGATTTGTGTTTGTAGTCTGTGATAGTCTGTAGTCCTTGCCATGTGCTGCAAGCCTGAGTTGTCGAACATCAATTCAAGTTTGAGTCTGTATTGTCTCCTCTGTCCTCAGCGCCTCACTATTCTCTGTGTTGGTGGCTCCCTCTAGAGTTGCTGCTTGTAGGCGGGGTGTAGGAACAGAGAGACGTGATCTAATTGGCCGAATTGGGGGTGGGGTATGGCTTTGCATCATGGATGTTTGTGTGTACATGGCAAAGCACACTGGATCCTCCTGTGGGGGAGGATACATGTTGGTGATATTTTGGGAAATATTGTTTTTGGTTAAAGTCACCCGTGACAATAAAGACTGCCTCTGGGTGAGAGGATTCTTGCTGGATAATGAGCTTTTACAGTTCGCTGAGTGCTGCCTTGGTGTTTGCTTGTGGCGGTATGTACACAGCTGTGATAATAACACACGTGAAGTCCCTCGGCACGTGGAGAAGCAATCTGGTTGAATAGCAGGGTCGAGTTTATTGTCTGTAAGCCACGTCTCAGTAAAAACAAAGACAGCATTCCCTGATGTCCCATGTGTGACGTTCTGTTCATCTCCATATTTTACGCCATTAATTCTTTCCACTTACTTCTCACTTCCTTTCACACCAAAGGTGTCCCTTTAGAAAGAACACCTTTCTTAGCTCACCCCTAACCCACCAACCACCAGGCATAAATCAGTCCTGGATTAAAACATTATTTGAAATCCTTTGAAGTGCCAGGTGGGTGGGGTTTTTGGGGACTATTGAATTCATTGCAACAGGTCAGGTCAATAAAGCACAGCTAAAGTATTTGAAATGATTTCAAGTAGTATTGAACCCATGTCTGGCATGAATCCCCATTTATCATGCTTGTTGTGAAGCAGGGCAGTGAGTGACAAGGGTATTTCAGTGGCATGCTATAAATACATCAAACAGAGCTGATGGAGCGAGGAAGGGGGAAGGCTGCTTAATGTAACAGCATCCCTCAGAACCGCCCTGTTGATTCTAGACCCCTCTTAACCCTGAGGTTGGATTCTGGGCTGCGTCCCAAATAGCATCCTATTCCATGTATAGTGCACTACTGGCTGCAACAGACGTCTAACCCTCTGTCCTGTCCTGTCCTGTACTGAAGAGTTAAACCAGCCTTCTGGCTGCTATAGACGTCTAACCCTCTGTCCTGTCCTGTACTGAAGAGTTAAACCAGCCTTCTGGCTGCTACAGACGTCTAACCCTCGGTCCTGTCCTGTCCTGTCCTGTACTGAAGAGTTAAACCAGCCTTCTGGCTGCTACAGACGTCTAACCCTCGGTCCTGTCCTGTCCTGTACTGAAGAGTTAAACCAGCCTTCTGGCTGCTACAGACATCTAACCGTCGGTCCTGTCCTGTCCTGTCCTGTACTGAAGAGTTAAACCAGCCTTCTGGCTACTACAGACGTCTAACCCTCGGTCCTGTCCTGTCCTGTCCTGTACTGAAGAGTTAAACCAGCCTTCTGGCTGCTACAGACGTCTAACCCTCTGTCCTGTCCTGTCCTGTACTGAAGAGTTAAACCAGCCTTCTGGCTGCTACAGACGTCTAACCCTCGGTCCTGTCCTGTCCTGTACTGAAGAGTTAAACCAGCCTTCTGGCTGCTACAGACGTCTAACCCTCGGTCCAGTCCTGTCCTGTCCTGTACTGAAGAGTTAAACCAGCCTTCTGGCTGCTACAGACGTCTAACCCTCGGTCCTGTCCTGTCCTGTCCTGTACTGAAGAGTTAAACCAGCCTTCTGGCTGCTACAGACGTCTAACCCTCTGTCCTGTCCTGTCCTGTACTGAAGAGTTAAACCAGCCTTCTGGCTGCTACAGACGTCTAACCCTCGGTCCTGTCCTGTCCTGTACTGAAGAGTTAAACCAGCCTTCTGGCTGCTACAGACGTCTAACCCTCGGTCCTGTCCTGTCCTGTCCTGTACTGAAGAGTTAAACCAGCCTTCTGGCTGCTACAGACGTCTAACCCTCGGTCCTGTCCTGTCCTGTACTGAAGAGTTAAACCAGCCTTCTGGCTGCTACAGACGTCTAACCCTCTGTCCTGTCCTGTCCTGTACTGAAGAGTTAAACCAGCCTTCTGGCTGCTACAGACGTCTAACCCTCGGTCCTGTCCTGTCCTGTCCTGTACTGAAGAGTTAAACCAGCCTTCTGGCTGCTACAGATGTCTAACCCTCTGTCCTGTCCTGTCCTGTACTGAAGAGTTAAACCAGCCTTCTGGCTGCTACAGACGTCTAACCCTCTGTCCTGTCCTGTCCTGTACTGAAGAGTTAAACCAGCCTTCTGGCTGCTACAGACGTCTAACCCTCGGTCCTGTCCTGTCCTGTCCTGTACTGAAGAGTTAAACCAGCCTTCTGGCTGCTACAGACGTCTAACCCTCGGTCCTGTCCTGTCCTGTCCTGAAGAGTTAAACCAGCCTTCTGGCTGCTACAGACGTCTAACCCTCGGTCCTGTCCTGTCCTGTCCTGTACTGAAGAGTTAAACCAGCCTTCTGGCTGCTACAGACGTCTAACCCTCTGTCCTGTCCTGTCCTGAAGAGTTAAACCAGCCTTCTGGCTGCTACAGACGTCTAACCCTCTGTCCTGTCCTGTCCTGTCCTGTACTGAAGAGTTAAACCAGCCTTCTGGCTGCTACAGACGTCTAACCCTCTGTCCTGTCCTGTCCTGTACTGAAGAGTTAAACCAGCCTTCTGGCTGCTACAGACGTCTAACCCTCGGTCCTGTCCTGTACTGAAGAGTTAAACCAGACTTCTGGCTGCTACAGACGTCTAACCCTCGGTCCTGTCCTGTACTGAAAAGTTAAACCAGCCTTCTGGCTGCTACAGACGTCTAACCCTCGGTCCTGTCCTGTCCTGTCCTGTACTGAAGAGTTAAACCAGCCTTCTGGCTGCTACAGACGTCTAACCCTCTGTCCTGTCCTAAACTGTGGCTCTTTTAGATGTTCTGCTAAAACCACAGAATTAGAAGGACTGATTTTAGAGTTAGAATGGATGTCATTCTAATTCTAGAACAGGGGGATATCAGTTCAAGTGATTCTGGTGGTGGTGAGTCCTACTGGCAGCAAGTAGCCTAGTGGTTAGAGCTGTTGGACTAGTAACCAAAAGGTTGCTAGATCGAATCCCTGAGCTGACAAGGTTAAAATCTGTTGTTCTGCCCCTTAACCCACTATGTCGTCATTGTATATAAGAATTTGTTCTTAACTGACTTGCCTAGTTAAATAAAGGTTCAAAATAAATAAATACTAGGGTATTAACGATACTGACCTGGTTAAAACCACACCAACGTAACAGATGGATGCAAGGGTCTGCCTGAACAAACAGACACATTTTCAGTTATCAGAGGGGAGAAAATATGAGTAAAAAGGGGGAGACAAAAAAATATGTTTTCATTTGGCTGTAAAACTGCAGTGCAACAGTGGATTAAAATTAAGGCAAAAACAGTGTGGTGCAAGTGTGGGAGAGAGAGCGCTCTAACTGAAGGGCTCCAACAGAAGGGCTCCAAATGAAGGGCTCTAACTGAAGGGCTCTAACTGAGGGGTTCTAACTGAAGGGCTCCAACTGAAGGGCTCTAACTGAAGGGCTCTAACTGAGGGGTTCTAACTGAAGGGCTCTAACTGAAGGGCTCTAACTGAAGGGCTCCAACAGAAGGGCTCTAACTGAAGTGCTCTAACTGAAGGGCTCTAACTGAGGGGTTCTAACTGAAGGGCTCTAACTGAAGGGCTCTAACTGAAGGGCTCCAACAGAAGGGCTCCAACTGAAGGGCTCTAACTGAAGGGCTCTAGCTGAAGGGCTCCAACTGAAGTGCTCTAACTGAAGGGCTCTAACTTAAGGGCTCCAATTGAAGGGCTCTAACTGAAGGGCTCCAACTGAAGGGCTCCAACTGAAGGGCTCTAACTGAAGGGCTCCAACAGAAGGGCTCCAACTGAAGGGCTCCAACTGAAGGGCTCTAACTGAAGGGCTCCAACTGAAGGGCTCCAACTGAAGGGCTCCAACTGAAGGGCTCTAACTGAAGAGCTCCAACAGAAGGGCTCCAGCTGAAGGGCTCCAACTGAAGGGCTCCAACTGAAGGGCTCTAACTGAAGGGCTCCAACAGAAGGGCTCCAGCTGAAGGGCTCCAACTGAAGGGCTCCAACTGAAGGGCTCTAACTGAAGGGCTCTAACTGAAGGGCTCCAACTGAAGGGCTCTAACTGAAGGGCTCCAACTGAAGGGCTCTAACTGAAGGGCTCCAACTGAAGGGCTCTAACTGAAGGGCTCCAACAGAAGGGCTCTAACTGAAGGGCTCCAACTGAAGGGCTCTAACTGAAGGGCTCCAACTGAAGGGCTCTAACTGAAGGGCTCTAACTGAAGGGCTCCAACTGAAGGGCTCTAACTGGAGGGCTATTACTGAAGGGCTCTAACTGAAGGGCTCCAACTGAAGGGCTCCAACTGAAGGGCTCTAACTGAGGGGTTCTAACGGAAGGGCTCTAACTGAAGGGCTCCAACTGAAGGGCTCTAACTGAAGGGCTCTAACTGAAGGGCTCCAACTGAAGGGCTCTAACTGGAGGGCTCTAACTGAAGTGCTCTAACAGAAGGGCTCCAACTGAAGGGCTCCAACTGAAGGGCTCTAACAGAAGGGCTCCAACTGAAGGGCTCTAACTGAAGGGCTCTAACTGAAGGGCTCCAACAGAAGAAGACAGTGAATGTTTCTGAGTAGCAGAGTTACAGTTTTGACTTAAATCTACTTGGTAAGAGCTGAAAATGGCAGTCCAGCAATGATCAACAACCAATTCGGCAGAACTTTAAGAATTTCGAAAATAATAAATCAGCAAATATTGCACAATCCAGGTGTGGAAAGCCCTTAGAGATTTACCCAGACAGACTCACAGCTGTAATCCCTGCCAATAGGTGCTTCTAGAAAGTATTGACTCAGGGGTGTGAATACTTATGTAAATGAGATATTTCTGTATTTCATTTTAAATACATTTGCTAAAATATCTAAAAACATGTTTTCCACTTTGTAATAATGGGGTATTGTGTGTAAATGGGGGCAAAAAAAAACAACATATGTAATCCATTTAGATCGCAGGGTATAACACAACAAACTGTGTAATAAATCAAGGGGTATGAATCCTTTCTGAAGGCACTGCCAAAATCACAAAGTATCCCTTTAAATGGTTCTATGCAGTTTAAAAAATTATATTTATAGTGATGCGCGAGTTGACTCATAACCCACAGTGGGTTGAATAAAGAGATAACGATACCTTAAAAAAAATCTGAAATGTATCATTCTTGTGCAATTTATATCTATAGGCTACATTGAGGGTTTTCTTTCACAGTTTTAACTGAATTATAATATTTTGATTTATTTATTTAATTAATCTTTATTTAACTAGAAATGTCAGTTAAGAACAAATTCTTATTTACAATGACGGCTTACCCCGGCCAAACCCGGAGGACGCTGGGCCAATTGTACACTAAATTTAGACTACCAAACACCAAACGCCTATTTAAACCCAATCACCATCTCTCCAAAAAAGTTACTAAATGTAGTGAGTTTGTAAACATTCTTTGTGAAATGGGCTTTTAAACGATGTGAAACTTTCAAATGTTTGATGTATGTTCATTTTAAGTGTGGTTAAAATTCATGAGCATCTGTATGATTGTAGCATGATAAACGTAAAGAAAATATACATTTTCATCACGTTTTTGACATTTTCTATGTTTACTTTTTGAAAATACTAACATTAATAGAACAAAATACCAACAAATCTCAAAAAGGATAAATAAATGGCTAAATGTCATTTCAGCCTGTGCTGCCTGGCCGTAACACCTATGTTGTTAAAGTGCCCAATTCATTTAAAATGTACAGGGGACAGACTGGAGTGGTGGCTAGTCTTCAACTTTTAATGGTTGAGCATTTTGCCATGTCCTTTTGGTCTGTTTTGCCCTGTAGTCGCTGCCAGTTTGGAAGACTTTGTTAAGGCCTGTAGAAGTGCAAGTGATATAAAAACACCAAATATTCATTAATATGCTGTAATGTGTAAACACTTTACCTAGCTAGCACCAATCATTTGTAATTATAGGAAAAACTGTGAAATACAAACCCCTCCCGTCAATGAATTTCATACATCCATTAATTCCGATTACAGTAGAATTTACTTGTCTTTTTTTAAAAAGTATAATACAGTCAATTTTACAGTATTTTACTGTGTGTCATTACACATTACTTGCTTTGATACCGTATATATATTACAGTTGTTGTACTGTAATATTAAATACAGAATGTTACTTTCCTGTAAATTGCTGTCAAATTCATGGTAACACCTTTACAGTGTAGTCTTAACCCCTTTACAGTGCAGTCATTACCCCTTTACAGTGTAGTCATTACCCCTTTACAGTGTAGTCAATACCCCTTTACAGTGTAGTTATTAACCCTTTACAGTGCAGTCAATACCCCTTTACAGTGTAGTCAATACCCCTTTACAGTGTAGTCAATACCCCTTTACAGTGTAGTCATTAATCCTTTACAGTGTAGTTATTAACCCTTTACAGTGTAGTCATTATCCCTTTACAGTGTAGTCAATACCCCTTTACAGTGTAGTCCTTAATCCTTTACAGTGTAGTCAATACCCCTTTACAGTGTAGTCATTAATCCTTTACAGTGTAGTCAATACCCCTTTACAGTGTAGTTATTAACCCTTTACAGTGTAGTCATTAATCCTTTACAGTGTAGTCAATACCCCTTTACAGTCTAGTCAATACCCCGTTACAGTGTAGTTATTAACCCTTTACAATGTTGTAATTATCCCTTTACAGTGTAGTCATTATCCCTTTACAGTGTAGTCAATACCCCTTTACAGTGTAGTCAATACCCCTTTACAGTGTAGTTATTAACCATTTACAGTGTAGTCATTATCCCTTTACAGTGTAGTCATTATCCCTTTACAGTGTAGACAAAGAGCCCCTGTCAACTGATGCTGGGGTCTATCAACTCCTGCTGAATAGAAGATAAAGGTTTATTCCCCATTTTAAGCCCAAACTCAATAGCCTAAAGAGCCCCATCTATATATACTACAGGTTCTGATAGAATGGAACAAATTAATAAATAGCACTCACCTCTGCGAGCACCGTATCCTGCTGATCCTGGCTCAAAGTAAAATTCCCTTGGTGCAGCGGGCTGCTCCGTAACACAGTGATGTGTAAGGTAAGAAGTAGAAGTCCTAAAAGCAACAAGAGTTCTGCCGCCAATCGAACCATCCTTTTCACCTGACCGGTCTTTGGTCCCTGCGGTGTGGCAGGGGGTCCTCCGCCAGCTCCTCCCGCTGCAGGCGCTCCCAGCTCCGGATCCGCTGCGGGCGAGGAGCCGCAACACCACTTCGGAGCCACTTCTGGATTCCGAATTACAATTTTAAAGGGAAAAAAGGGGGGGAAAGGAGAATAGAGGAATCAAGAAAACAAATCGGTCAAAATGTCAAGTTTGGGACCACGTGGTTATGTTAGGTTCATTTACATCAGATCAGCTTCGGTGGAGAGCGGTCTTCAAGTGGAACAAAAAGTGGATTCGGATTCAATGTCTAAAAACTATCAAAGTTAAAAGGTTCATACAGCGAGGTTCGGGTTTCCTTTTGGTATTGGATGATATGCTACTTCTATGTCGGCGTGGGTCTCCAAAATGTATTTCTCCAAATGCTGTCAGGGCGACTGTGTAAAACTACACATGGGTAAAGTAATGAAATAACCACGGAACTTTTTTTGTTGTTGTTGCGCCCAACGTGTATACTATGTTAAAAACATGTAGTCTATCGGGTGTTGCACTCCAGGTAGAGTCAGGAGTCAGGAGACTTTCAGCCCGGTGTTTCCGGCGCCAAGTTCTCTACCTTTTACCAGAATTAAACCTTTTCCTCGCCTTACAATCAAACCGTGTCGCTCTCTTCTCTCTCATCTGTGGTACGCAGGACTCCTTGGTTTTGATGTTTTGGACACATTCTCCCTCCCGCCCATTATCTGGGCTATCATCTATCCCAAAACGTCATGTTGAATTCGCACAGGCAATTAACGCGTTAGTGTGGTACACCTTCGGTACACCATCACACCACCCAAAAAGTGGATCCCCCCGGGAAAAAAACGACTAGTTTGAGGAGTTCTCCCTAACAAGCACAACCGTTATCCATCCAGTCGCAAATCCAGACATGCTGCTGGCTTTTCTCCGCAGTATAAAACCAGTAGCTTTCCGATCCAAGCGTCAAGTGCGTCCCTCAACTCTCACCGTGTCCAAAAAGTGTAAACCAAACAACAGTCTGTCCACACTATATAACCGCTGTTTTTCTCTCCCAGCACTTTCCTGTAGGCGAAAGTGTTTTTATACGCCCCTCTTCTGGTTTGCTGTCAAGCTTTCCCCCCCTTCTTAATTTAACCCTTTCTATCCTTTCAGCACCGGTGACACGGGAGGGACGGGGGCAATGCAACTCACCATGGTGCGAATAACAGGCAAGCCACAGTCAACCCACTGGCCACTCTGTAGCCCCGGCATACAAGGCATCTGTAGCCCCGGCATCTATCTGTAGCCCCGGCATCTATCTGTAGCCCCGGCATCTATCTGTAGCCCCGGCATCTATCTGTAGCCCCGGCATCTATCTGTAGCCCCGGCATCTATCTGTAGCCCCGGCATCTATCTGTAGCCCCGGTATCTGCACATGTTCTGTGCTCCATGTTGTTGCAGGAACTGAACATATTGATTTTAAAAGTGAAGATATTACTAATTATACATGATACGTTGAAGATATTAGGCTACATTAGCAAAATAAATTGTGTCGCCAGCCTTCTAGGCTACACTGGGTGACTGAGTGACTCTGTTACTGCTAGGCTACAGTGGGTGACTGACTCTGTTACTGCTAGGCTACAGTGGGTGACTGAGTGACTCTGTTACTGCTAGGCTACAGTGGGTGACTGAGTGACTCTGTTACTGCTAGGCTACAGTGGGTGACTGACTGACTCTGTTACTGCTAGGCTACAGTGGGTGACTGACTGACTCTGTTACTGCTAGGCTACAGTGGGTGACTGACTGACTCTGTTACTGCTAGGCTACAGTGGGTGACTGAGTGACTCTGTTACTGCTAGGCTACAGTGGGTGACTGAGTGACTCTGTTACTGCTAGGCTACAGTGGGTGACTGACTGACTCTGTTACTGCTAGGCTACAGTGGGTGACTGACTGACTCTGTTACTGCTAGGCTACAGTGGGTGACTGACTGACTCTGTTACTGCTAGGCTACAGTGGGTGACTGAGTGACTCTGTTACTGCTAGGCTACAGTGGGTGACTGACTGACTCTGTTACTGCTAGGCTACAGTGGGTGACTGACTGACTCTGTTACTGCTAGGCTACAGTGGGTGACTGACTGACTCTGTTACTGCTAGGCTACAGTGGGTGACTGAGTGACTGTTACTGCATGGCTACAGTGGGTGACTGAGTGACTGTTACTACTAGGCTACAATGGGTGACTGACTCTGTTACTGCTAGGCTACAGTGGGTGTCTGACTCTGTTACTACTAGGCTACAATGGGTGACTGACTCTGTTACTGCTAGGCTACAGTGGGTGACTGACCGACTCTGTTACTGCTAGGCTACAGTGGGTGACTGACTGACTCTGTTACTGCTAGGCTACAGTGGGTGACTGACTGACTCTGTTACTGCTAGGCTACAGTGGGTGACTGACTGACTCTGTTACTACTAGGCTACACTGGGTGACTGAGTGACTGTTACTGCATGGCTACAGTGGGTGACTGAGTGACTGTTACTGCTAGGCTACAGTGGGTGTCTGACTCTGTTACTACTAGGCTACAATGGGTGACTGACTCTGTTACTGCTAGGCTACAGTGGGTGACTGACCGACTCTGTTACTGCTAGGCTACAGTGGGTGACTGACTGACTCTGTTACTGCTAGGCTACAGTGGGTGACTGACTGACTCTGTTACTGCTAGGCTACAGTCGGTGACTGAGTGACTCTGTTACTGCTAGGCTACAGTGGGTAACTGACTGACTCTGTTACTGCTAGGCTACAGTGGGTGACTGACTCACTGACTGTTACTGATAGGCTACAGTGGGTGACTGACTGACTCTGTTACTGCTAGGCTACAGTGGGTGACTGACTGACTGTTACTGCTAGGCTACAGTGGGTTACTGACTGTTACTACTAGGCTACAGTGGGTGACTGACTCTGTTACTGCTAGGCTACAGTGGGTGACTGACTCTCTTACTGCTAGGCTACAGTGGGTGACTGACTCTGTTACTGCTAGGCTACAGTGGGTGGCTGACTGACTCTGTTACTGCTAGGCTACAGTGGGTGACTGAGTGACTATTACTGCTAGGCTACAGTGGGTGACTGACTCTGTTACTGCTAGGCTACAGTGGGTGACTGACTGTTACTGCTCGGCTACAGTGGGTGAGTGACTGACTCTGTTACTACAAGGTTACAGTGGGTGACTGACTGACTCTGTTACTACTAGGCTACAGTTGGTGACTGACTGACTCTCTTACTACTAGGCTACAGTGGGTGACTGACTGACTCTCTTACTGCTAGGCTATAGTGGGTGACTGACTGACTGTTACTGCTAGGCTACAGTGGGTGAGTGACTGACTCTGTTACTGCATGGTTACAGTGGGTGACTGACTGACTCTGTTACTGCTAGGCTACATTGGGTGACTGACTCTGTTACTGCTAGGCTACAATGGGTGACTGACTGACTCTGTTACTGCTAGGCTACAGTTGGTGACTGACTGACTCTGTTACTGCTAGGCTAGAGTGGGTGACTGACTGACTCTGTTACTGCTAGGCTACAGTGGCTGACTGACTGACTCTGTTACTGCATGGCTACAGTGGGTGACTGACTGACTCTGTTTCTGCTAGGCTACATTGGGTGACTGACTCTGTTACTACTAGGCTACAGTGGGTGACTGAGTGACTCTGTTACTGCTAGGCTACAGTGGGTGACTGACTCTGTTACTGCTAGGCTCCAGTGGGTGACTGAGTGACTCTGTTTCTGCTAGGCTACATTGGGTGACTGACTGACTGTTACTGCTAGGCTACAGTGGGTGACTGACTGACTCTGTTACTGCATGGCTACAGTGGTTGACTGAGTGACTGTTACTGCTAGGCTACAGTGGTTGACTGATTGACTCTGCTACTGCTAGGCTACAGTGGTTGACTGAGTGACTCTGTTACTGCTAGGCTACAGTGGGTGACTCTGTTACTGCTAGGCTACAGTGGGTGACTGACTGACTCTGTTACTGCATGGCTACAGTGGGTGACTGACTCTGTTACTGCATGGCTACAGTGGGTGAGTGACTGACTCTGTTACTGCTAGGCTACAGTGGTTGACTGAGTGACTCTGTTACTGCTAGGCTACAGTGGGTGACTCTGTTACTGCATGGCTACAGTGAGTGACTGACTGACTCTGTTTCTGCTAGGCTACATTGGGTGACTGACTGACTGTTACTGCTAGGCTACAGTGGGTGACTGACTGACTCTGTTACTGCATGGCTACAGTGGGTGACTGACTCTGTTACTGCATGGCTACAGTGGGTGACTGACTGACTCTGTTACTGCTAGGCTACAGTGGTTGACTGAGTGACTCTGTTACTGCTAGGCTACAGTGGGTGACTCTGTTACTGCTAGGCTACAGTGGGGGACTGAGTGACTCTGTTACTGCTAGGCTACAGTGGGTGACTGACTGACTGACTCTGTTACTGCTAGGGTACAGTGGGTGACTGACTCTGTTACTGCTAGGCTACAGTGGGTGACTGACTGACTGTTACTGCTAGGCTACAGTTGGTGACTGACTGACTCTTTTACTGCTAGGCTACAGTGGGTGACTGACTCTGTTACTGCTAGGCTACAGTGGGTGACTGAGTGACTGTTACTGCTAGGCTACAGTGGGTGACTGACTGACTCTGTTACTGCTAGGCTACAGTGGGTGACTGACTGACTCTGTTACTGCTAGGCTACAGTGGTTGACTGAGTGACTCTGTTACTGCTAGGCTACAGTGGGTGACTGTTACTGCTAGGCTACAGTGGGGGACTGAGTGACTCTGTTACTGCTAGGCTACAGTGGGTGACTGACTGACTGACTCTGTTACTGCTAGGGTACAGTGGGTGACTGACTCTGTTACTGCTAGGCTACAGTGGGTGACTGACTGACTGTTACTGCTAGGCTACAGTTGGTGACTGACTGACTCTTTTACTGCTAGGCTACAGTGGGTGACTGACTCTGTTACTGCTACGCTACAGTTGGTGACTGACTGACTGTTACTGCTAGGCTAGAGTGGGTGACTGACTGACTCTGTTACTGCTAGGCTACAGTGGGTGACTGACTGACTCTGTTACTGCTAGGCTACAGTGGTTGACTGAGTGACTCTGTTACTGCTAGGCTACAGTGGGTGACTCTGTTACTGCTAGGCTACAGTGGGGGACTGAGTGACTCTGTTACTGCTAGGCTACAGTGGGTGACTGACTGACTGACTCTGTTACTGCTAGGGTACAGTGGGTGACTGACTCTGTTACTGCTAGGCTACAGTGGGTGACTGACTGACTGTTACTGCTAGGCTACAGTTGGTGACTGACTGACTCTTTTACTGCTAGGCTACAGTGGGTGACTGACTCTGTTACTGCTACGCTACAGTGGGTGACTGACTGACTGTTACTGCTAGGCTAGAGTGGGTGACTGACTGACTCTGTTACTGCTAGGCTACAGTTGGTGACTGACTGACTCTGTTACTACTACGCTACAGTGGGTGACTGACTGACTGTGTTACTGCTAGGCTACAGTGGGTGACTGACTGACTCTGTTACTGCTAGGCTAGAGTGGGTGACTGACTGACTCTGTTACTGCTAGGCTACAGTGGCTGACTGACTGACTCTGTTACTGCATGGCTACAGTGGGTGACTGACTGACTCTGTTTCTGCTAGGCTACATTGGGTGACTGACTCTGTTACTGCTAGGCTACAGTGGGTGACTGACTCTGTTACTACTAGGCTACAGTGGGTGACTGAGTGACTCTGTTACTTCTAGGCTACAGTGGGTGACTGACTCTGTTACTGCTAGGCTACAGTGGGTGACTGAGTGACTCTGTTACTGCTAGGCTACAGTGGGTGACTGACTGACTCTGTTACTGCTAGGCTACAGTGGGTGACTGAGTGACTCTGTTTCTGCTAGGCTACAGTGACTGACTGAGTGACTGTTACTGCTAGGCTACAGTGGGTGACTGACTGACTGTTACTGCTAGGCTACAGTGGGTGACTGACTGACTCTGTTACTGCTAGGCTACAGTGGTTGACTGAGTGACTCTGCTACTGCTAGGCTACAGTGGGGGACTGAGTGACTCTGTTACTGCATGGCTACAGTGGGTGACTGACTCTGTTACTGCATGGCTGCAGTGGGTGACTGACTGACTCTGTTACTGCTAGGCTACAGTGGTTGACTGAATGACTCTGTTACTGCTAGGCTACAGTGGGTGACTCTGTTACTGCTAGGCTACAGTGGGTGACTGACTGACTCTGTTACTGCATGGCTACAGTTGGTGACTGACTCTGTTACTGCATGGCTACAGTGGGTGACTGACTGACTCTGTTACTGCTAGGCTACAGTGGTTGACTGAGTGACTCTGTTACTGCTAGGCTACAGTGGGTCACTCTGTTACTGCTAGGCTACAGTGGGGGACTGAGTGACTCTGTTACTGCTAGGCTACATTGGGTGACTGACTGTTACTGCTAGGCTACAGTGGGTGACTGACTGACTGACTCTGTTACTGCTAGGGTACAGTGGGTGACTGACTCTGGTACTGCTAGGCTACAGTGGGTGACTGACTGACTGTTACTGCTAGGCTACAGTTAGTGACTGACTGACTCTTTTACTGCTAGGCTACAATGGGTGACTGACTCTGTTACTGCTAGGCTACAGTGGGTGACTGACTGACTGTTACTGCTAGGCTAGAGTGGGTGACTGACTGACTCTGTTACTGCTAGGCTACAGTGGGTGACTGACACTTTTATTGCTAGGCTACAGTGGGTGACTGACTGACTCTGTCACTGCTAGGCTACAGTTGGTGACTGACTGACTCTGTTACTACTACGCTACAGTGGGTGACTGACTGACTCTGTTACTGCTAGGCTACAGTGGGTGACTGACTGACTCTGTTACTACTAGGCTACAGTGGGTGACTGACAGACTCTCTTACTTCTAGGCTACAGTGGGTGACTGAGTGACTCTGTTACTGCTAGGCTAGAGTGGGTGACTGACTGACTCTGTTAGTGCTAGGCTACAGTTGGTGACTGACTGACTCTGTTACTGCTAGGCTACATTGGGTGACTGACTCTGTTACTACTAGGCTACAGTGGGTGACTGACTCTGTTACTGCTAGGCTACATCGGGTGACTGACTGACTGTTACTGCTAGGCTACAGTGGGTGACTGACTATTTTTACTGCTAGGCTGCAGTGGGTGATTGAATGACTGTTACTGCTAGGCTACAGTGGGTGACTGACTGACTCTGTTACTGCTAGGCTACAGTGGGTGACTGACTGACTCTGTCACTGCTAGGCTACAGTTGGTGACTGACTGACTCTGTTACTACTACGCTACAGTGGGTGACTGACTGACTCTGTTACTGCTAGGCTACAGTGGGTGACTGACACTTTTATTGCTAGGCTACAGTGGGTGACTGACTGACTCTGTCACTGCTAGGCTACAGTTGGTGACTGACTGACTCTGTTACTACTACGCTACAGTGGGTGACTGACTGACTCTGTTACTGCTAGGCTACAGTGGGTGACTGACTGACTCTGTCACTGCTAGGCTACAGTTGGTGACTGACTGACTCTGTTACTACTACGCTACAGTGGGTGACTGACTGATTCTGTTACTGCTAGGCTACAGTGGGTGACTGACTGACTCTGTTACTACTAGGCTACAGTGGGTGACTGACAGACTCTCTTACTTCTAGGCTACAGTGGGTGACTGAGTGACTCTCTTACTGCTAGGCTAGAGTGGGTGACTGACTGACTCTGTTAGTGCTAGGCTACAGTTGGTGACTGACTGACTCTGTTACTGCTAGGCTACATTGGGTGACTGACTCTGTTACTACTAGGCTACAGTGGGTGACTGACTCTGTTACTGCTAGGCTACATCGGGTGACTGACTGACTGTTACTGCTAGGCTACAGTGGGTGACTGACTATTTTTACTGCTAGGCTGCAGTGGGTGATTGAATGACTGTTACTGCTAGGCTACAGTGGGTGACTGACTGACTCTGTTACTGCTAGGCTACAGTGGGTGACTGACTGACTCTGTCACTGCTAGGCTACAGTTGGTGACTGACTGACTCTGTTACTACTACGCTACAGTGGGTGACTGACTGACTCTGTTACTGCTAGGCTACAGTGGGTGACTGACTGACTCTGTTACTACTAGGCTACAGTGGGTGACTGACAGACTCTCTTACTGCTAGGCTACAGTGGGTGACTGAGTGACTCTGTTACTGCTAGGCTAAATTGGGTGACTGACTGACTCTGTTACTGCTAGGCTACAGTTGGTGACTGACTGACTCTGTTACTGCTAGGCTACATTGGGTGACTGACTCTGTTACTACTAGGCTACAGTGGGTGACTGACTCTGTTACTACTAGGCTACAGTGGGTGACTGACAGACTCTCTTACTGCTAGGCTACAGTGGGTGACTGAGTGACTCTGTTACTGCTAGGCTAGAGTGGGTGACTGACTGACTCTGTTAGTGCTAGGCTACAGTGGTTTACTGAGTGACTCTGTTACTGCTAGGCTACAGTGGGTGACTGAGTGACTCTGTTACTGTTGGGCTACAGTGGGTGACTGAGTGACTGTTACTGCTAGGCTACAGTGGGTGACTGACTGACTCTGTTACTGCTAGGCTACAGTGGGTGACTGACTGACTCTGTTACTGCTAGGCTACAGTTGGTGACTGACTGACTCTGTTACTGCTAGGCTACAGTGGGTGACTGACTCTGTTACTGCTAGGCTACAGTGGGTGACTGACTGTTACTGCTAGGCTACAGTGGGTGACTGACTCTGTTACTACTAGTCTACAATGGGTGACTGAGTGACTGTTACTGCTAGGCTACAGTGGGTGACTGAGTGACTGTTACTGCTAGGCTACAGTGGGTGACTGACTCTGTTTCTGCTAGGCTACAGTGGGTGACTGACTCTGTTACTGCTAGGCTACAGTGGTGGCTGACTGACTCTGCTACTGCTAGGCTACAGTGGGTGACTGAGTGACTATTACTGCTAGGTTACAGTGGGTGACTGACTCTGTTACTACTAGGCTACAGTGGGTGACTGACTCTGTTACTACTAGGCTACAGTGGGTGACTGACTCTGTTACTACAAGGCTACAGTGGGTGACTGACTCTGTTACTACTAGTCTACATTGTGTGACTGAGTGACTGTTACTGCTAGGCTACAGTGGGTGACTGACTGACTCTGTTACTGCTAGGCTACAGTGGGTGACTGACTCTGTTACTGCTAGGCTACAGTGGGTGACTGACTCTGTTACTGCTAGGCTACAGTGGGTGACTGAGTGACTCTGTTACTGCTAGGCTACATTGGGTGACTGACTCTGTTACTACTAGGCTACAGTGGGTGACTGACTCTGTTACTACTAGGCTACAGTGGGTGACTGACAGACTCTCTTACTGCTAGGCTACAGTGGGTGACTGAGTGACTCTGTTACTGCTAGGCTAGAGTGGGTGACTGACTGACTCTGTTAGTGCTAGGCTACAGTGGGTTACTGAGTGACTCTGTTACTGCTAGGCTACAGTGGGTGACTGAGTGACTCTGTTACTGTTGGGCTACAGTGGGTGACTGAGTGACTGTTACTGCTAGGCTACAGTGGGTGACTGTCTGACTCTGTTACTGCTAGGCTACAGTGGGTGACTGACTGACTCTGTTACTGCTAGGCTACAGTTGGTGACTGACTGACTCTGTTACTGCTAGGCTACATTGGGTGACTGACTCTGTTACTACTAGGCTACAGTGGGTGACTGACTCTGTTACTGCTAGGCTACATCGGGTGACTGACTGACTGTTACTGCTAGGCTACAGTGGGTGACTGACTATTTTTACTGCTAGGCTGCAGTGGGTGATTGAATGACTGTTACTGCTAGGCTACAGTGGGTGACTGACTGACTCTGTTACTGCTAGGCTACAGTGGGTGACTGACTGACTCTGTCACTGCTAGGCTACAGTTGGTGACTGACTGACTCTGTTACTACTACGCTACAGTGGGTGACTGACTGACTCTGTTACTGCTAGGCTACAGTGGGTGACTGACTGACTCTGTTACTACTAGGCTACAGTGGGTGACTGACAGACTCTCTTACTGCTAGGCTACAGTGGGTGACTGAGTGACTCTGTTACTGCTAGGCTAGAGTGGGTGACTGACTGACTCTGTTAGTGCTAGGCTACAGTTGGTGACTGACTGACTCTGTTACTGCTAGGCTACATTGGGTGACTGACTCTGTTACTACTAGGCTACAGTGGGTGACTGACTCTGTTACTACTAGGCTACAGTGGGTGACTGACAGACTCTCTTACTGCTAGGCTACAGTGGGTGACTGAGTGACTCTGTTACTGCTAGGCTAGAGTGGGTGACTGACTGACTCTGTTAGTGCTAGGCTACAGTGGGTTACTGAGTGACTCTGTTACTGCTAGGCTACAGTGGGTGACTGAGTGACTCTGTTACTGTTGGGCTACAGTGGGTGACTGAGTGACTGTTACTGCTAGGCTACAGTGGGTGACTGTCTGACTCTGTTACTGCTAGGCTACAGTGGGTGACTGACTGACTCTGTTACTGCTAGGCTACAGTTGGTGACTGACTGACTCTGTTACTGCTAGGCTACAGTGGGTGACTGACTCTGTTACTGCTAGGCTACAGTGGGTGACTGACTCTGTTACTGCTAGGCTACAGTGGGTGACTGACTCTGTTACTACTAGTCTACAATGGGTGACTGAGTGACTGTTACTGCTAGGCTACAGTGGGTGACTGAGTGACTGTTACTGCTAGGCTACAGTGGGTGACTGACTCTGTTTCTGCTAGGCTACAGTGGGTGACTGACTCTGTTACTGCTAGGCTACAGTGGTGGCTGACTGACTCTGCTACTGCTAGGCTACAGTGGGTGACTGAGTGACTATTACTGCTAGGTTACAGTGGGTGACTGACTCTGTTACTACTAGGCTACAGTGGGTGTCTGACTCTGTTACTACTAGGCTACAGTGGGTGACTGACTCTGTTACTACAAGGCTACAGTGGGTGACTGACTCTGTTACTACTAGTCTACATTGTGTGACTGAGTGACTGTTACTGCTAGGCTACAGTGGGTGACTGACTGACTCTGTTACTGCTAGGCTACAGTGGGTGACTGACTCTGTTACTGCTAGGCTACAGTGGGTGACTGACTCTGTTACTGCTAGGCTACAGTGGGTGACTGAGTGACTCTGTTACTGCTAGGCTACATTGGGTGACTGACTCTGTTACTACTAGGCTACAGTGGGTGACTGACTCTGTTACTACTAGGCTACAGTGGGTGACTGACAGACTCTCTTACTGCTAGGCTACAGTGGGTGACTGAGTGACTCTGTTACTGCTAGGCTAGAGTGGGTGACTGACTGACTCTGTTAGTGCTAGGCTACAGTGGGTTACTGAGTGACTCTGTTACTGCTAGGCTACAGTGGGTGACTGAGTGATTCTGTTACTGTTGGGCTACAGTGGGTGACTGAGTGACTGTTACTGCTAGGCTACAGTGGGTGACTGTCTGACTCTGTTACTGCTAGGCTACAGTGGGTGACTGACTGACTCTGTTACTGCTAGGCTACAGTTGGTGACTGACTGACTCTGTTACTGCTAGGCTACATTTGGTGACTGACTCTGTTACTTCTAGGCTGCAGTGGGTGACTGACTGTTACTGCTAGGCTACAGTGGGTGACTGACTCTGTTACTACTAGTCTACAATGGGTGACTGAGTGACTGTTACTGCTAGGCTACAGTGGGTGACTGACTGACTCTGTTACTGCTAGGCTACATTGGGTGACTGACTCTGTTACTACTAGGCTACAGTGGGTGACTGAGTGACTCTGTTACTGCTAGGCTACAGTGGGTGACTGACTCTGTTACTGCTAGGCTGCAGTGGGTGACTGAGTGACTCTGTTACTGCTAGGCTACATTGTGTTACTGACTGACTGTTACTGCTAGGCTACAGTGGGTGACTGACTGACTCTGTTACTGCATGGCTACAGTGGTTGACTGAGTGACTGTTACTGCTAGGCTACAGTGGTTGACTGATTGACTCTGCTACTGCTAGGCTACAGTGGTTGACTGAGTGACTCTGTTACTGCTAGGCTACAGTGGGTGACTCTGTTACTGCTAGGCTACAGTGGGTGACTGACTGACTCTGTTACTGCATGGCTACAGTGGGTGACTGACTCTGTTACTGCATGGCTACAGTGGGTGAGTGACTGACTCTGTTACTGCTAGGCTACAGTGGTTGACTGAGTGACTCTGTTACTGCTAGGCTACAGTGGGTGACTCTGTTACTGCATGGCTACAGTGAGTGACTGACTGACTCTGTTTCTGCTAGGCTACATTGTGTTACTGACTGACTGTTACTGCTAGGCTACAGTGGGTGACTGACTGACTCTGTTACTGCTAGGCTACAGTGGGTGACTGACTCTGTTACTGCTAGGCTACAGTGGGTGACTGACTGACTCTGTTACTGCTAGGCTACAGTGGTTGACTGAGTGACTCTGTTACTGCTAGGCTACAGTGGGTGACTCTGTTACTGCTAGGCTACAGTGGGTGACTGAGTGACTCTGTTACTGCTAGGCTACAGTGGGTGACTGACTGACTGACTCTGTTACTGCTAGGGTACAGTGGGTGACTGACTCTGTTACTGCTAGGCTACAGTGGGTGACTGACTGACTGTTACTGCTAGGCTACAGTTGGTGACTGACTGACTCTTTTACTGCTAGGCTACAGTGGGTGACTGACTCTGTTACTGCTAGGCTACAGTGGGTGACTGACTGACTGTTACTGCTAGGCTACAGTGGGTGACTGACTGACTCTGTTACTGCTAGGCTACAGTGGGTGACTGACTGACTCTGTTACTGCTAGGCTACAGTGGTTGACTGAGTGACTCTGTTACTGCTAGGCTACAGTGGGTGACTGTTACTGCTAGGCTACAGTGGGGGACTGAGTGACTCTGTTACTGCTAGGCTACAGTGGGTGACTGACTGACTGACTCTGTTACTGCTAGGCTACAGTGGGTGACTGACTCTGTTACTGCTAGGCTACAGTGGGTGACTGACTGACTGTTACTGCTAGGCTACAGTTGGTGACTGACTGACTCTGTTACTGCTAGGCTACAGTGGGTGACTGACTCTGTTACTGCTAGGCTACAGTTGGTGACTGACTGACTGTTACTGCTAGGCTAGAGTGGGTGACTGACTGACTCTGTTACTGCTAGGCTACAGTGGGTGACTGACTGACTCTGTTACTGCTAGGCTACAGTGGTTGACTGAGTGACTTTGTTACTGCTAGGCTACAGTGGGGGACTGAGTGACTCTGTTACTGCTAGGCTACAGTGGGTGACTGACTCTGTTACTGCTAGGCTACAGTGGGTGACTGATTGACTCTGTTACTGCTAGGCTACAGTGGTGACTGACTCTGTTACTGCTAGGCTACAGTGGGTGACTGACTGACTGTTACTGCTAGGCTACAGTGGGTGACTGACTGACTCTTTACTGCTAGGCTACAGTGGTGACTGACTCTGTTACTGCTACGCTACAGTGGGTGACTGACTGACTGTTACTGCTAGGCTAGAGTGGGTGACTGACGACTCTGTTACTGCTAGCTACAGTTGGTGACTGACTGACTCTGTTACTACTACGCTACAGTTGCGTGACTGACTGCTGACTGCTAGGCTACAGTGGGTGACTGACTGACTCTGTTACTGCTAGGCTAGAGTGGTGACTGACTGACTCTGTTACTG